>NW_020664587.1:14774485-14785838 GCF_002925995.2 Terrapene triunguis
GAGCTCCGTGGTAATTTAAAGGCCCTGGGGCTCCCAGCCACAGCCGGAGCCCCAGGGCCTTTAAATCTTGAAAGGCCCCACCTCTTCCGGTTGAGGCCACGCCCCTTCCGGTTGAGGCCACACCCCCGCTCAGGACTCCGGCGTACCGGTAAGTTCTTTAAGTTACTTTCACCCCTGAATGGAAGCAATTGTATGTCTGGCATACGCAGTCTTGGCGGTGTGAAGATCTAGGGGCCTGATTCTCCATTGCCATGTGCAGCTATTTACACTGGTGTAAAATGCGACCACTCTGACTGGGTAGAGTCTCACACCCCCTTTGCACTGGTGTAAGTGCCTACACAAAGTGCAAGGCGGTGAGGAATGTCCCACAGGCATTTTCCTGCCCTTCAGGAGGGAATTTCATTGAATAACACTGAGTCTCTGTTTATAAGGACTCAGCGGCAATTGGAAGCCTGCAGGATTGTGTATGTAGATCCTGACTCGAGTATCTTTGAGCATCTGGGGGGTTATAAAATGGAGCTGAATGTCAGCCATTAGCAAGGGAACCACAGAATCAGTTCACTCATTCAACAGCCGAGGACAGCTCCCTCTGAGCGCCGTCCGATTTGTAGCAGCCCAGTCCAATGAAAAACAAGAGCACTGTGCAGTTCTGTGCTGCCATCAAACAGGATGCACCTCTCCTCTTCCCATTGCTTAATCTCTCCAGGAGCAGGAAGAATTTTTTGCTGCATGTAGCTAACCTGCTGGCGTGTGGCCACTAAATGAATCTGACCCAGGTCACGTTTTTTCATGTTCTGCTTATTGCATACATGAAAATCCTTGGGAAAGAAATCGAGATCAATTTGAAATGAACGGGAGGTGCAAAGCAGCACGCTCATATTGTTGTTTTATTAGGAATGAGTCCGTCTGCCTTTTTTTAATATATTTTTTAGGCACAGGAAGCCTTTAAAGTGCCATAAAGGGTTTAGGGTTAGAGATGGGCCCAATCCTGAACCAGACTTGAAAGGTTTCAGAAGAGCTCAGCTCCAGTTTAGGCACCAAATACGCTTTGGATGTTGCGCTCTTGGGAAAACGTGTCCATAAGCCTGGATGCTGCGCACGTTGGAAAATCTGCTACTCGGGATGTTCGGATGCAGTGTTTTGATTCGAGCCTATGTTTGCACCGATGTGCAGCTCATGCCCCATTCTCCGAATAGCACAGGGGACATGGGATTTATTCGGATAATCAAGAGGCCAGGAGGGGCAGTGCAGGGTGTGTGACCACCTTGCTCCCTTATTGCCGTGACGGTGGCAGCAGGTCTGCAGAGGTTTCCCTGCACTGCTGCAGGAGCCATTCGGCAGCAGGATGGCCTTGCCGCAGCTGCAGTCTCTTCTCTCTCAGCTGAACCTCCCCATTATCCGAATCCCTTCCTCTTCCCCGGGGGACAAAGAACGGATTTCGATAATGCGGACGTTCAGCTCATGGGGTTTTGGAAAATTGGGAGTAATCTGTATTCCCATGTGGGAAACAAAAACTTTTCAGGATGATTTTCACAGTATTTAAAAAGTGAAATCTAATTTTTTTAAATGAAGAATATTTCAGCCCGCTCTAGTAGGGACAGGTTATCATCCCTATTTTGCAGGTAGGGCACAGAGAAATTAGGTGACTTGCACAAGGTTACATGGTGTGTCTGAGGCAGGATTTAAACCCAGAGCTTCTAAATTCTAGTCCTACGCCAGTGTCTTACCCACAAGACTATTCTGCTCTTCAGCCTTCATGCTGTCTTTTTGCAGGGAGGCTTTGTTTGTGACTGTTCGGCTCAAGTCTTTCAGGGCTACCCAACAATAATGCACCACAAGCCCCTGGCTGCAGCTGTTCTACTAATAACTTTTCTGAGGATCATTAGTCACTCCCTCATGATGGTTCTTTCATCACCTACTCACTATTCATTTGTTAATGGCATGATAAATCTGCTCAGGTTGAAAGAATAAAAACAGGGCAAGAATTACATTTGTACTGGCCTGTTTACATTTGTTGTTGTTCTCTTGATGGAGTAGAACTAGCAAGATCAGTCAAATGCCAGTAGCTCAGGAATATTGACCTTCTCCCTAAGCAAACTAACCAGAAATTGTTTATAGCTGTTTAAAGGGGGTGGGTGGTACTGAGTCACATACACACAGTGAGGAAGGGAGGCAAAAGAAAGATACGCTCAGATGGAAAACAGGTCACTTGGCACTCCGGAGACTGTGGATAAGATTCTCAGTCACATGGGCAGAAATGCAGACTAACTCCATGGACTTCAGAGGAGTGACTGGATTGACAGAGCAGAATCTGGCTCTCTGGGGTATTCAGTTAAAGCCCAGTTAAGGGCTAGAATTAACAGCAGAGGAATCTGTGAAGATATGAGGAGTTGGTAACCATTATAGCATCATAGAAATGTAGGGCTGGAAGTGACTTTGTGAGGTCATCTACTCCATCCCTCTGTGCTGAGGAAGGACCAAGTAAATCTAGGCCATCCCTGACAAGTGTTTGTCTAACCTGTTCTTAAAAACCTCCAATGATGATTCCAGAATCTCCCTTGGAAGCCTGTTCCGAAGCTTAACAATCTTTGTAGTTAGAAAGTTTTTCCTCATATCTAACCTAAATCTCCCTTGCTGCAAATTAAATCCATTATTCTTGTCCTAACTCCGGTGGACATGGAGAACAATTGATCTCAGGGTTGTTTTTTTTAAATAACAGTTTTCAAATATAGTACCAGCTGTTATCAGGTCTCCCATCTGTTTTCTTTTCTCAAGATGAAACATGCCCAGGCTTTTTTTAACCTTTCCTCATAGGTCACGTTTTCTAAACCTTTTATCATGGTGGCTCTCCTCTGGACTCTCTCCAATTTGTCCACATTTTTTCTAATGTGTGGAGCCCAGAACTGGACACAGAACTCCAGCTGAGGTCTCACCAGTGCCATGTGCAGTGGGACAATTACCTACCGTGTCTTACACACAACACTTCTATTAATACACCCTAGAATGTCATTAGCCTTTTTCACAACTGCATCAGATTGTTGACTCCTATTCAATTTGTGATCTACTCTAGCCCCCGGATCCTTTTCAGCCGTACGACCACCTAGCCAGTTAGTCCCAGTTTGTAGTTGTACATCTGATTTTTTCCTTCCTAAGTGAAGTACTTTGCACTTGTCCTTACTGAATTTCATCTTGTTAATTTCAGACCAATTTTCCAATTTGTCAAGGTTGTTTTGAATTCTAATCCTGTCCTCCAATGTGCTTACAACCACTCCCAGCTTGGTGTCATCTGCCAATTTTATAAGCGTACTCTTACTCCACTACCCAAGTTGTTAATGAAATTATTGAATAATACCAGACCCAGGAATGACTCCTTGGTGAGGTTCGTGGCAATGCCCCAAGGTTATTCCTGTTCCAGGAAAGAAGACTCAGCACTTCATAATATATCATAGTAAAGCTTTCCTTGCTCTGTAAGGAGCGCTAAATGCTCTGCCCTACCATGCAGCAGACCTCACTTTTGATTCTGTTATATTTCCATACCGAAAGAGCAAAGGATAGGCTTGCAGTCCAGAATAGCTTAATTTCTATATTGGCGTCCAGACAAAGTGGGTCTAAAATGCTACCATCCGTGTGAGTGGAAACTTCCACTTGCTAGCCTTCATTTGCACTGATCTGACAACCCGCTCATTTTGTACATGTGTAAATGATACACAAGGTGCAAGGCAGTGGAAAAATCGAAGCCATCTGTACAATGCAGATCATGAATAAAGCTAGTTGAAAAATTGTTGCTGAAACAGATTTCTGTCAGAAAATGGCAATTTGACAAAACCAATTTTTTTTTTTTTTTATTATCAAGTTGATTTTGATTTTATTTTTTTTTTCAAAAAAAAAGGGGGGGGAAATATTTTTTTAAATGTTGATGTGTCCTGTTTCAAAATGTTCAGAATGGAATGTTTCAGTTTTTCATTTTTGAAATGCCTTGTCATTTAGAAGTTGACTTGATTTTATATATAAATGAGTTCAAAGTATATTAAAATGGTTGAAACCAAAATGAAACATTTCAAATGTATCAAAAGGAAACATTTCAGTTGATCCAAACTGAAACTTGAGTCAGAATTTTCTTTCATGAAAAATTTCAGAATATTGGCTTTTCCCCCCCGAAATCTTGAATTTTTGTGTGAAATGGAAAATCCACTTTCTGACCAGCTCTAAGATTGATACTTCCCCACCTTTATGAAGAGTACCATATAAGTGCTAGTATCAATAAAAACAAAACCAAAAAACCCTTTTCAAATGAACCCGACACAGTACAGTAGGTACAATTAAGGTATATAGCAATAACTTGATATGTTTAACAAGGGGCACTGTGGCTATATAGTTGCATTATGTCATGACTGGTGTGGAATTAACCATACCTAGCCAACCTGCCATTTGTCTTATGGCCAAAGGACACAGGAGGCTGTTTGTAGAAGCAACTATGCTCATGCTGGTTCTCAACTGCCTCTTTGACTTTAAGGGGACTCTGTTACTGCCCCAAAGCATATAAGGGCAGAATGCAGTGTGACATATTAACACAAGAAAGCTAAAAAAGTTAGAGGAGAAAAATAGGTATGATATGATATCAGCATGAACCGCTGAAAATCAAGAAGCTATTTATGAACCATTTACTTACATAGTCCTAAAAAGACGCTAAGGCTGTACATGAAAATAGGTCTGTGATTGAAATCAAGTCCTAAACACGATGTAACTGTGGGGATAGCTCATGGAGAAAGATGTAAGCAGCTAGGTACTCTGTTATTTCAGAAATAGACTCAGTGCCCTTTCTGTGGATGGAGGTGATGCTGGCTTGGGTGTTGTTATTTTCGGATAACGGAGGAGGAAGATACAAGAAGAAATGTCATCTCATAGAACTCCTCTTTCCATTCTGAACTAACCAAGCATCTTGAGTGTCAAAATCAGCCTAGAATATAATAGGAGTCGTCAGCAGGGTTCAAACCATGAGCTTTCAGAACCACAGTACAGATCTTTGCTACTTGATCTGAAGTAGCAACACCATTAGCTAGTAGCAGTTATAGGTTGTTGTCCTATATTTGAACAGGCTACTGGGCTGGGAGGGGGACTTGACCCATGCCTTGACTAGCATGTTACAAGGACAGATAGACTCTCTCCCTCTCCTTCCTATCAGAAGGAGGAAACAAAAATTTGACTAAAATGCAGGGGAATGTTTAAAGTTAAACTAACAGACCATTTTGTGGGGCGGGGGCGTTGGTTTCAGCTGGAGTTAGCTTGTTAATTTTTTCTATAAGCCAATTTAATGCTAGACTTTCTCTCTTTAACCTAAAGTTAAGAGTCTCTCAGATTGAACCAAAGTAAAATCTTCCGTGAGAGAGCGATGCTGGTAGTTCATTAGCTGGGACTGTCACTTCTGAATCAGTAATGACTCTGCGCTAAACGTGTCACTAGGGGTTTGTTTTGAGGCTGGAGAGCCTGCCTCTATGATGAGATGTAAATGTTCTAACTTGTTAACTTGTAGTTATTCAAGATCCCAGACAGCCAAGAGTGTTAACTGACTTTTAGACCAAACTTCAAATAGGGTAATGACATTCTGCCTCTTTAAACCCCCACTGCCTGCAGTTTTGTCTGATTCTCATTTCCTGACCTAAATGCTGGTTCAGGGTGTAGCATTACTGGGAGTCACCAGATGGTGCTAGTTTTTCAATATGCATGATAGATCTGTTCATCTGAAAGCACAGGAGTTAGATCTTGGAGAAATGTGTATTGTCAACCATGATGCATATATTTTAGCTGCTGAGGATATCATGAGTGAAATTTGTTCTGCTTTAATGTGTCTGACCAACAATGCTCTCTTTCAGAGTGCTTGTTGCCTGCATGCTATACCAACACTAACAAGCCAAACGTGACCCAGGACACAGAAGTTGCGCTGGTTTAACTAAAGGTGTGGCAAGCTAAACTGATGTAAGGCAGGTTTAAATGGATATACAAGTGTCCACACTAAAGTTGCACTGGTTTCAGTAAATTGATTCCACATCAAACCTTTAGTTCAGCTGCTGCAACTTTGTGTTTAGACCAGGTATTTGTGCCAAAACATTGCACAGTGCTGCTGTATGCTGTTAAACAGTTGTTGCATTCCACACGAGAGGTGGCTGACCTTTAATGGTTGGTGAAATTAATCCCTGTAGATCCTTTATTTCTCAGATTTGTTGGGAGGTATAATTCATCCATGTTTCTAAAGCACATGAAAGGAGCCAGAGAAGTATTATGGATATGGCAGAAAACTCAAGCAGGAGGAAGGGAGCGTGGAGCCTTCATGAGAATCCAATGCATTCCAAAACATGACTAGATCACAGAAAACTAATTCATATAATGAAGGCAGTAGAAGAGGGTGAGACGGCAGAAGCAGGGACTTCTGAAAACATGCCAATTACAAAAAGTAATGTAATCCATTATTATTCGTTCAAATGTCAATACGCTATTTGTAAAGTGGTCTCTACGGCATGCCCCGTGCAACCTGCTGCAACAACCTGCAGAGAGAGAGTGAATTGCAATGCAGCTTATGTGGAATTGCTGCAGAGAGACATGGTTTTGGTTTGCCCAGATGAAAAACTACCCAGCCCCAGAGAAAATATCAAGATAAATGTGGGTCCTTGGTAGTTGCCGGACCATGCTTTAAACAGGCAATAAATACAGAGATAAGGGGAAAAGTCACATATTGAGGAAGGCGAATGTGCCTTTAAATAAATTGGTGATCACCCCTTAATATGCAGTGCTGCAAGGCACCGGACTAATTTATCTCCCATTATACTCAGTGGAAGTGGAGAACACTCTTCAGTACAGCTAGGATAATATTGCTTGAGTTTCCATTAATAACTTCAACCAAGCTTTAGTCAAACCCAAGTTATTGGGCTCAATACAGTAGTAACTGGCTGAAGTTCTAATGCCTGTGTAATGTCAGAGATCAGATGAGAAGATCTGTTCATCCCTTCTGTCCTCAAAATCTATGGAATCTGTTGATTAGCTTGATTCCCTTACGATAGGCATCCCAGCAAAATGAATCTCTGGCAGGAACATCCCTGGAAAGAGTTCGTTTTAAGCATATATTGCAAAATATTTATAGAAGGCGAATTTGAAATTCATAATCTTGGATACCCAAATCTGACTGCTTCAGACATCCAATCAGGAAGCAGAAGCACTAACCTGTGGCCTAAACGTCACAACAAATCAGTTTGAATATCAAATATTCATAGCAAGTTTGTGTGCAAACAACCTACAGGCCAAGAATTATTCAGAGGAGTTTTTCAGCAAATAATTCTGAAGAAATACACTGAAAACCCCAGGATCTGTTTGCAAACAACTTATGACCAGAAAGAAACACAAATTCATCAGATAAGTTATTTGTTTGTTGCTAGTTAATAACCCGGACAACAATTTATTACCAGATATTTCATCTAGGCCATGGGAGGTAGGCACCTAAATACCTTTGAGGTTCTGGACCCTAGTGAGTTGCAAAAGCAAGCCACTGCTGCCAAGACAGAGCATCCTCTTACTAGAAATCAGCCAGAACCAATCAGGCAATTCTCGAAACCCACCTGTCAGCACTCAAACTTTGGCGCTTAGGTTAAAATGGGAACCCCGGTGAAGGCTACAATCTCCCCACCTCCACATTCCTGCTCCAATTTTGGTTTTGCAAAATAAACCCTCCCTCGTTGTCTCACTCTTTTAGACAGAGAACGGCCAAAAAGTAAAGGCATTTAACCTACAGCAAGCTTGTATGTGTGTGTGACATCTCCTCCCATCCTGATTGTTCCTTATCTGCTTCTTTCCTGGGTTCCTTTATTATAGCTTTGCACCGGGCTGACCTTCGAACAGTTTAGAATCCCTGATTTCTCCATGCCATACCCTTTCCCTTTCCTTCCCGTCTTTTCCCCCTCCTACTTTAATTTTTATCCTCCTGTGCATAAAAAAAAGAAAGAAAGAAAAAAGAAAAAGAAAAAAAGCTTGACTTCTTCCATGATGCTGACAACAAACTCATGGGTGGAAGAAGTGAGGCTAAGTCTGTAGCCCTTGCCATGGGCCCATTCCCTTCCAGCCTAGCAGCACAAAAGGCAGTGGCTGGTGGGAATGTGCAACTGCATCTACTGCTCCCTAGAAAGGTAGCCAAGCCAAAAGGGTCTCTGGGCCCATCAAGCCACCTAGCACCTGCTGTCTATGCAAAGGCGCTGCAGAGAACATGCTCAGGTCCCTGCAAGGCTTAAAGAGATCAGCAGGCTGCAGCCTGAAAGGAGGCAGGGAAGGGGCAAAAAAGGCTGAGCTGGCCTCGGTCTGAGAGTGACAGACTAGTGTGGGTTTGGACATTCAGTTCAGAGTGGCAGCCACATTTTCCACAGGTGCTGCATCCTCTTACCTCCCTACTTCTTAGATCTCCTCACACCCAGCAGCGGTGGGGTACCTCCCCAAGAACACTCCTAGGATGGAATCTGCCCCAGGTATCATTCCGGGGAGACTCTGCTCACCCTGCCTCCGTCTGCAAACACTCCCCCCGAGCCCTCAAAGCAGCACTGGGGTTTGGGAGGCTGACACCCCTGCATTTTTCCTGCTGCCCCCTATACGCAGGAATCGTCAGAGATTGAGGCTCTGTCTGTATCGGTACCGGCAGCTCCAATACAGCATGTTGCCTAAAGTAGACAAGCCCTGTATTAAATCCAGTGCATCTGAATCGCATGCCCCCATCCCTCCCTCAAAACTCTCATCCTCCCCGTTAGCCATTTCCACACAATGTTTAATTGTGCTGAATGCCTCTGAAATCAGGAGTGTGCAAAGGTGATACGCACCGTGCCGCAGCTGTCTCTAACTTTCTTTCTTTCACTTCTAATCCTTTATCTCTTCTCAGCACTTTTCCCCACAGCAGCCCAGAAAGCAGCATGTCTCTCGCTCCCTGCAAATGCTGCTGGGTGTTTGATAATGTGCTGGCAGCTTTATTCCTTTCCAGTTTGTTCCATGTGCCGTTTCACTGCCGGAGAAATTGTTTATCTCCCTCCACTTCCCATCCCAGGCTCCCTATAATTCTTATTTCAGGTGCACTCCAAGGTTACCGGTTAACAGACGCTCACATGAGACTGCAGTCTGTGACTCAAGTCAGAGTGCTGGGTAAGAGCATAGAGCCAGAGAATGAGCTAATGGGAATATGGGGGACCTGAGAGGCAATAGGTATAGGTGGATGTTTTCAGCTGCCTGGATCATGCCATGAATCTTTCCTTGTCTTTTTCGGATCTCCTAGGTTGCTAATAGGGAAGCCATTATTAAAGGGTTATTCCTTCCTCTTGGCTTTATGGGTACAAACGCTGGCCACATATTTCACATTTCACCTATTATTTCCTTTTGTGCCTCAGTCAGCGGAATAAAAGAAGGTGTTTGAAATTCTGACGCTAGGTATTTAGCAGCTCCCCTTGAACCAGAAATAATTTTTCTGGACAGCAGGAAAAGAAAATGAACCCAAATGATGGCAGAGGCTGAAAGTTTAACCTGCATCTGCTAAGCGAGCAACTAAAGAAATTCACCAATTTGCAACCCACTCATATGACCAGGGTTTCACTCCTCTGGGACCTGAGCTGGCTAGATTCCTGCTTGCTTGGCTGTATCTACTCACACTGTAATCACACCCCGTGATTGCCGTATAGACATACCATAAATCTAATGTCCTCTGAAATTCAACGGAGCCACAATTCAGATTACAAATTCAGATTTGGTCTACACTGGGGAATTTAGAAAAAAAAGTGCTCACCTACAATCACTGTACAACTTATGAGAGTGTGTGCCATAAGGACATCCAGTTCTGAGATCACTGAAGCTCAGATATATCTGAGATCCAGGGGCATGAAAATCAGTTAGGGGGGAAAAAAAACAAGTGGAAGGACAAATTGTAAGATTTCACAAAATTTTATCTAAAGGAAAATTCAATTCCCATACATCATGCCAATTCACCCAGAGCATGGAGGTTGAATCCTTGACCATGCATGCTAATAGCCATTGATGGACCTATTCTCTTTTTTGAACCCAGTTATACTTTTGACTTTCACAACATCCCCAAGCAATGAGTTCCACAGGTTGACTGTGTGTTGTGTGAAGAAGTAATTCCTTGGGTTTGTTTTAAACCTGCTGCCTAAAAGCCCTATATCCCTGGCACCTCCAAGAGCACCAGGGACTCCAAAAAATCTCCAAATAAGGAGGCCTCTGATAATCCCAAATGTTCCAAAAGATTTGGGGCCTCCGATAATCCCAAAAGCCCTGGGGCCTTTAGAAATCCCCTAAATCTCTGGGGCAGGGGGAAAAAATCCACAAAATCCTCTGTGACTAGCACTGCACATGGAGCAGATGTTTTCAGAGAACTCTCCATGCTGAAGCCAAGATCTCTTGATCAATGATCAGTGCATCACAGTAGCTCTCCGTGTCCTGTGGCCACCCTTGCTTTACTGCAGTTGAGTGTAAAATGGCTGCACTCCTGACTGGTTATTATTTTTATTCCCCATTGTCTTTCATCTCCCTTTGGAATATATATGGGATGACAGAGGCTTGCATAACCCAAGGGAGCAGAGGGGATTTATGGCTATCAGGCAGTGTTTAGTACAGATGTGCAGTACAGCAACCGTCAGTTGCCAGACTAGCTCAGGAGATATACATCATGGGAGAAAGTTGTCTGCAATTAATTTTCAAAGGGCTAAAACATCGCCCATTTTAACAGCAGAGGAGTCTGAGAGAGCCCAGAGGGTAATAAATCATTAATACTGGTGGGAGTTTTTATGTACTTTGCAAAAGTGGTGTTACATTTTTTTCTCACAACACGCAAAACACATTTTAACCCATTTAAACAAAGATCCTTTAATGATCAAGACTTCAAAACATCTCCCAGCTAACTTGATTTTTTTTTTAAAAAAATCCCTAAAATGTATCTCATCCAGTCCATAAAGAAAGATACCTAATGACAACAGTGGTCGTGATTTCAGCCTCAGCAGGTGACTAGTCTTATGGGTGGAATTTGGAATTCTGGGAGGAGCTTGTATAGAAAACAGACTTTATTCCCCATCACCCCACAAACACACACATTCTGAGCCCTGATTGTGAGAAGTTTGTAAAAGGATTTGGGGGGGGTTGTTAAATTGTATTGTGATTCTCTGCCGTTGTTTTCACTTCAGGTAGTCTACTGGCCACCAAATTCAGAATAAGTCTGGGTCTCCTCAACCTATAGATGGCAAGGCAGCATCTATCTATCTATCTATCTATCTATCTATCTATCTATCTATCTATCTATCTATCCCCATCCACCCCCTCTATCTATCTATCT
>NW_020664587.1:14785848-14934402 GCF_002925995.2 Terrapene triunguis
TATCTATCTATCTATCTCCAACCACCCCATCTATCTCTCTATCTATCCCCATCCACCCCATCTATCTATCTATCTATCTATCTATCCCCATCCACCCCCTCTATCTATCTATCTATCTCTCTATCTATCTCCATCCACCCCCTCTATCTATCTATCTATCCCCATCAACCCCCTCTATCTATCTATCTATCTATCTATCTATCTACTTCTGGTACATTGGTGAGTCACAGTCCTATTTGAATCAATAACTTTTAAACAGATAATAAATAAATAACGACCATCCCTATCCGACACAAGGTTCATTTGTCTTTAGAGCCTCGATTCATCAAAACACTGAAGCACATACTTAACTGTAAGCACATGCTCAAGTCCAGCTCTATTGAGCAGAGAACTTGAGCGTTATTTTAACGGGACTTAAATGCCTGCTTAAATGCTTTGCTGAATGGTTCCAAAGCATTGAGGCATGTTTAACTTTAAGCGTGTCCTCTGCTGAATCATGGCTTAAGGCTCTGATCCTAAAAGATCCGGACATGCAAAACTCCCCCTGACTTCTTAATGTGGGCTTGCAAGATTGCACCCCTCATGCTGAAAGGGATGTGACATTTCTAGCAGGTATCATCCAGGGCTTAAATTCTCATAGAGTATTTCCCAAAGCCCCCCAATGGCCCCCTCCATGCTATAAAAACTCCAGGGGGGTTGAAAATATTTACCAGAGCTCTGCTCTGGACAGCTCCAGCTGAATTTAAGCCCTGGTAACACCATTTTAACATCGCTGTTTTTACCCCCCTTGTCAATAGCTTTTACACCTGCAAATAAGATAATGTGACTTTCAAAAAAGCCCCACACACTTTGGTCTGCAGTGCTAGATATACATTTAATGTCCAACACTCTGGCTTTTAATGCTAGTAAAGTTGGCCATTACCATTAAATTAGATTATTATTTTCTCCCTAATGTTGACAAAGCCCTTCCTATAATTAAACAAATCCACAAATCATTTTTTGTTTGTGCAAAGAAAGCAAGACTGACCCCTCCTTTCCACTCCCCCACTGCATTTGCTTTTTAAATGCAAAATATAACATGCAGAAAAACACATCTTAAAAGTCAGAGAGCCAGATCCACCGCTAGTGTAGATTGGCATTTCTCTGTCTACTTCTGGGGAGCTACATCACATTACACTAGCTGAGGATCTGGGCCATAACACTCATGAAACAAAGAACTTCAGCAGACTCATAACAGAAAATTTCACGGTCAGATTTCTCTTTATTACCCTTTCCTCTGTGGCCATGATGGTATTAGTGATATTTCCATTTGTCAGTTTTCTGTATTTTGTTGTCTCATTTTCTGAAAAATGATTACAGAATGAAAAGTTGCTCAGGCCCCAGGGTCCAGCAAAACCCTCTTAGGAATCGGTTTGATACCATGAAACAGTGGAAGGTGAACAGGTGTCTAGGGAAACAAAAAGAGATGAAGAAAAATCATTTTATTAGACCTTTGTTTTAATATATGAAAATAGTTATTACAGCATGTTGAGGAGGCAGAATACAGACAGCTGCCAAACAGGAAGGCAGCAGTTTTTTTCTGTCAAGGGCCCAAAGACTTTGAAATCAAAAGAAAACAAAAGCAGTAATAAATATGCAGCTGAGATGCTAACCTGGCAGGAAACAAAGCCGTATCACAGCTAGTTATTTCCTAAATGGCTGAAACTTTGAGGCAAAGGAGGAAGGTTCATAACAAAAATACATTTTCAATTGAAAAAGGGGGTTCAGGCTGGTGGGTGAAATTAATGAGATGGGATGGGGTCTATATAGCTGCCTCAGACACCTTGACTGGCTATGCCAGACCTAAATGGATCTAGTTCAAAACAGCCCTCCTGGGTTATAAAACTCTCTGTGGAGTGGCTCCAGACTGTATCACACCTATATATCTATTGTAGGGTTTCATACTGCTACCTATCACCATACTATCTGAATGCCTTCCATGTAAAATCAATAGCAATATAGTGCTCTCTCTCTTTTATATAATACATCCATGCTCTTTCCATTCCACTATCACTGGTTTCCTCTCTCTCCTTCATTCTGTCATGTTAGTGAAAGCCTTCCCCTCCGCAGCCCTGGATGTGCAGAACAGCATCCCTTCCTCTCTTCATCACATCGACACTTCATTTCAGCCTAGCCTGAACACCCATCGTTTTCTCTCTCACCTGCACCTCTTCCCCTCACTCTTCTTCTTCCATGTGTAACTCTTTAAATCATGTGGAGATTTGCTTGTAAGGGGCCATAAACAAATAAAGTTGCATTGCACTGGATTGAGATGAGGGACCGTGCCAGGGGAGCTGATCCGTTAATACCAACAGAATTTCCCTTTGACTTCAGAGGATGTGAGATCAAGCCCTCATTGCCCGGAATTCTCTTTTTGGGAGAGATGGGGAGGGGGTTTTCAAACAGAAACAGAGGAAGTGGATGAGAAGAATCCACTATCCCTAAATTCTGGAGGTCCAGTCCCACTGCCAGGCCATTGATTGTGTGCGGCTGACACCCACTCCATCTGGACAAAGGAACTAAGTGATAACCTGTCTGAGTTTGATCCAAGCTTGCGTATCTGCAGATCTGTTCTCATTCACATAAATGTCTCATCCTTTTCTGTAGCTCACCAAGCGATTTGCTTCAACAGTATCCTGCAGGAGCAGATTCCATGACAACGGGCGTGAGGCAGTGACTGAGAGAAGACACACACACACACACACTGCACAAAAACGCACAGCACCAGTAAGGTATGTCCAGAACTGCATCTCAGTATAAGAGACCTGTATGCAGAGCAGGATGGCTTGGGGACTGGGCCTAGATTGCCTCTTGGTTAATTTAAACTAGTGGGGGTTGGAGATTTCAGGAGGCCGGGGTCATTACTTGTAAGGAAGGGACGGAGCATGAGCTGGGATGGTACGGACCTTTCTAGCTTTGTACATAGAGTGTTGTAATGGGTAAAGGGGACACTATGCTCTCGGGAGGCTCGGGGGTGTCACTAGTGGGTCCATGCTAACTATACGGCCCCTTTCACCGCATCCCTGATCACCACTTTAGAAATTCGGTGTCTAGTGGGCAGCGACTGTGTCTGGAAAACACCTGCTGTGCTGTGGGTGCTACAAGCATCTAAATCAGGGGTTCTCAAATTGGGGGTCGGGACCCCCCAGGGGGTCGTGAGGTTATTATGTGGGGGGGTCATGAGCTGTCATCCTCCACCCCAAACCCCACTTCGCCTCCAGCATTTATAATGGTGTTAAATATATTAAAAAGTTTTTAATTTATAAGGGGGGGTCGCACTCAGAGACTTTCTATGTGAAAGGGGTCACCAGTACAAAAGTTTGAGAATCACCGATCTAAATAGTAATTAATAGTTTTCTGTCTCTGGTCAGTTCTTTCTATCTCCAGGTGCAATACTATGCATCTGCGTTATGCTGCAGGCAAAATACTAGTCTTTTTTGGTGGCCAAATAGTTGTGTATGTCCAAAGTAGACTCTAACCCAATGACTCTCTGAAACTCCAGAGGCCAAAGGGGATATATAGGAAACTGTGCAGCTCCTGGAAAACCCCTTTGGCTTGTTCATTAATGAGTTTGCATTTACAAAAGATGCAAATATATCAGGAGTGTTATATTGTGATTTCTCCCCCGCCACCAGCTTTGTGTATGTAACTGAGTCAGAGAAGAGAACACTGCCACACACTCCCTCTTGTAAATTCTGCCTCAAGATATGGACTCAACAGGAAAATCCAAGCTTTCCCCCCGTGGGCGAATAATGGATTAAAATATTCATCCAATAATGGATTAGAAAAATACCATCAAATTAATCAACTAAACTATATGGAGAATATTACTCTAGTTAAAATGATAGCATTACAAGGAGCTTATTGTGCCATTGCAAACAACCCAGAGGACACGGTCATTACAACAACTAAGCAAATTCTGTAGGTTTATTAAAACAAGGCACTGTTTTGTTCGTAAGTGGCCATGTAAGACACAGGATTTACCGGTTTCTCCAGTGCCGGGCTGATGAGATGCAATATTTAGAGCTGGGCGAAATGTTTCAGCCGGAAAAATGCAGACATTGAAACGTTTTGTGAATTCATGTTGATTTTGCCAAGATTTTCATTTCAGGGGGGAAAAAAATCCAGAAAAACTGATACATTTCAAAACACTTGAGGTTGGTCATGCTGAGGTTTTTGTTATGCTAATTTCACTGGCAACTGAATCTTCTTTGCAGACTTTTCAACAGGACTCTAACCTGAGTGTAGGTAATAGGATGTGGAGCACTGGCTGGTTGGGCATCTCGGAACCAGCATCTCCCTGCCTTTCCAAGCTTTCTGAGGCATACATGTGGTGTACAGCGGTGCCAGTTCAATTCTATCCAGGACGCTGAAGGACTTTAATAAACCAGACAGAGTCCATTTAGCGTAGCTGTTCCTGTCATGAACTTTCTAATAGGCATAAGACAACGCAGCTTGCTTGGATTCGCAATACAGCAATTTCTGAGAGTGCAAAGTGCCAAGGAGAGGCCTCCCCAAAGCTTGACCAGGTGAGTTGCAGCAGCTCTGAATTGGTTTCTTAATCTGAGAGAATGTAACTGGATGGACGGATCAGACCAAAAGAATGCGTATGGAACCAAAGTTTTCCTGGGACCCTGAAATGTTCTGGTAAGTTTTTCTTTCATGTTTCAACAGAAGTCTTTAATGCTTCCAGGTTTCGGCAGGGGAAAAGCTGTGTTATGTATTTATCTGCCCCTCATCATCATCATCATATCTGAGCACCTCACAGTTGTGGTTGGGGCTCCCCTTGCTGGCAGTCATTCCTGGATTTCATCCTCACTACCCCGTTGGGAGGCAGGACAGTATAATTCCCATTTTATGGATGAGGAACCAAGGCACATGGTGTGGCTAAGCCAGAAATTGAGTCTGGGTCTCTTGAAACTGACCCTCCTTCCTTCCTTTCCTTGCAGCGGGAAAAAATGTCACCTTTCACCCACTTCTTGTGAGAATCACTGATGTGGGAAATCCATCCATGGGCACTAGGCCTGTGAAGGACTTAAGTCTCTCTCTGGGTTTAAGTAGAACATGGGGGATGGCCACGTTTTGTGCTGGCATCTGGCCAGGGTGAATCACCATGAAGCTAGTAATGTGCTCTGGGGGTCTCACACAGAAGGCATCACCCAGTATCAGTAGTCACCCATCATTATTACTCACCATATATTGCCCAGTCTCAAGGAGAAAGACTTGCATTTAAATACAAATATCTTGCCATTTATTGGGTGGGAAAGACCATGCAGACAAAGTACCCTGCATGGCTGGGGTATGCTATTCTATTTCTTCAAAGTCTGTTGAATTGTGACAGTGTATATATAAGGCTTAGAAAGCCAGCTCTGATGAATTAGGGTATTTTTAATTTCTGGAGGTGAAGATGCTTTGGGCACGTTCATTTGCTGTTGTGAGACTTATAGGTAATTAAAACATCTTTTTTTGGCACTGCACTGTTGGGAATGAATGCCAGAATTTCCATTTCAGGTTTTATTTGATTTTTTTTTCTCATTTTGCAGAGCATTATTATATTAACCCTCCCACTCTCAAATTGTTTGCACTGCCATGACATTTCTGCAAGAAAAGAAGTGTGTTCTGTAAGGTACGTCCAGCAGGAGAATTCGGCACAGTAATAAATAGAGTAGCTTCTGTTGTTTCCTGTAGTAGTAGAAGAAAAGATTGTTCCTGTTTTAATGGCTAGGCAAACCAGTTTGGATAAATAGCTAACATGAATCTTCACCTAAAACGTCAACAGACCTAGAGATGGTTAGGAAATTTTTGACAGTGTTGTTTGCTTGCTTGCTTGTTTGGTTGGTTGGTTCTTTGTTTGTTTTTTGTAGGAAAATGCTGAATTTTCAAAGTGGAAACTTTTCTTGGGAAAGGATTGGTTTTGATGAATTTCTTGACACAAATTTTTTGGGAAAAAATGCAAAATTGTTAAAATGCTTTGTTTTGACAGTTTTTAAATGAAAAATTCCAGTTTTCCCGTTCAAAATGAATTTTATTTTGAAATGTAAGCTAATTATATTTAAAAGACTCTTTAAACATCATAAATGTTGCAATCTAAACACAATGTGTTAGACTTATCAAAATAAAATGTTTCACTTAACACATATCAAAACTTTTGGGGGGATGTTTGGTTCACTAAAATTTTCAGGATTTCGACTTTTCATCCCAATTCTGGATGGGAAATTTTTTTTCAAAAATGTTCATGGGACATGAAAACCTTTTCCCAGCCAGTTCTAAACAGAATCCCAAAGCTTTATTGAGGTTTGGAAGTGCTCTGTTTATTGCTTATTCTATATATTGATATAGTTTGTGCAACAAAAACCATACATTAAAAGAACATTGTTCATAAGGCAAGCTCAAGCACTCAAAATTAGTCAGTGTCACCTTAATTTGGCCCCTTTATGTTTATGAATTACGATGCAGTCTTTAATTATGTGATCGCATACCTATTTGTATGTGTGTTAGACAACAAAATAATAACGGGCTTTTCTCAAGAGCTGCATTTGGCTAAGACAAATTCAAACTTCAGATGCAGGAGGATTATTCCAATCCCAAATGAGTCACAAAAACTCTATGCTCCTCGCAGGATATTGAATGAAACACTCAACCAGTGAAAGACAAGACAGGAGCATTACCTCATCAGGACAAGCTGTTATTGGCCAATCAGAGATCCTGAGGCCAGGCCATTGTTTCCTAGGAGCTGACTAGCTATAGAAGAGACTCAGAACAATTTTTCCCACAGTCCTCTCCTTCCGTTTTTGATCTCTCTTACAGTATCTCTTTCGATGCCACTCTAAGAGTATTACTGTGTCATGTCTTCCATTCTGGGCCATTCTATGTGAATTTGTTCTTTCTAATTAAGTTTCCAAAACCTGGAGATACCCAAGGAAAAAGTCATTTTTCTTCAGTTTTTTTTTCTTTTTTTTGCGTTAAGCTGAAGCTCATATGCCAAGACTCAGGCAGTTTTCACTAAATATATATAGTCGTGAATCTATAATCCTTTGTGCACGGAATTTCTGTCACTGAGGAGAATGGAGGGAATGGGGGGCCAATTTACCGTCTCGTATGCTCCTGCAGACCTTTCTTTGCACCCGTTGAGATAAGACTGCAGTGAGCATGAAAAGCAATGAAATCATCTCCTACATGAACTCTGCATAATACATAGATTTTTATGGCAGTCATTACGCACAGTGCTGGCAGAAAACCCCAAAGAAAGAAGATTCTTCATATAGAGCAAGCAATTTTTCTTCGACCTTATGAAACTAATTATTTTATATCCCCTAACTGAAACTTATAATTCATCGTAATTGGCAGGAGAAGTCCCACAGTAACAATAACAGGGTCTGTTATTGTTTCCTTTAGTACTCCACAGTATGAGTGCTGGAAACACAGCCTCCCGTTCTGTTGTTTAATGGCACGTATTAAAATAAATCATGCCAAACTCAACAACAGGCTCAACAATAAATAATTCCTTCTTCTCTTGAGGTGTTTTACTCACGCTGGAATTCAGCAAAGTAAAGACCAGGGCATTTTGCAATGAGCTTCCGACAGGGGGTTGGTTTACTGGTTAAGAAGAGAGGCTGAGGAATCAGGAAACCCAAGTTTTAGTCCTGGCTTTGCCACTGACTCATTGGGTGACCTGAGTCAAGTGACTTCACAACTCTGTGCCTCAGTTTCCCCATCTGTAAAATGAGGAATATTTCTCTACATTACAGGTTTGTTATGAGGTTTCCTTTATAAATGACTGTAAAGTGGTGTAAGATTCTTGGATGCTATTTTTAAAGTATTATTATTCATTTTACAGTGGAAGCCAGAGGCCACAACTGAGATCAGGGCCCCGTTGTGTTTGGTGCTGCACAAATGCATAGTACAAGATAGTCCTTGCCCCAAAGAATTTACAGTCCAAATAGCTAAGACAGAGGAAGGATGGCAGAAAGTGTGTGTTACCATCACTATGTTACAGATGGGGAGCAGAAAGATTGCAGGCCAGATTTTTAAAGGTATTCAGATTCCTAAAGATGCAGATAGGCACTAGTGAGACTTTCAATTCCATTGGACATTAGGTGTCTAGCCATTTTTGAAAAGCCCAGTGGGCATCCATCTGCATCGTTAGGCATCTAAATAGCTTTAAGAATCTAGCCCTGAGTGACTCACTCAAGGTCACACAGTGAATCTGTGGCAGAGCTGGGAATTAAATGCAGGTTTCCTGAATCGCAATCCAGTTCTTTAATCATGAGTCCATCTGTCCTCTTTTACTATTATTATTAGAACTATGAGCTCAATCAATATTCTCCCTAGATGTAATATACAAATAAAGATGCTTGCTTTTTCCCCCCATTAGAATTTTATTATTTTAGGAGTTGAAGGTTGAGTCATATGTCATCAGAAAAGTATGGTATGATAGTCTCACCGTTGACCTACTACCTCCATATCATGTGGTCCTGATGTACCCTACATAGGAACAGCATGGGCAGGCAAATGCATGATTTTATTGCAATAGACTCACTATAATTTCATTAGGTATAAACTCAACCAGTAGGAATTATTAATTTCTCACATGTACTTTATGCCATTCCTTGGGTCAGCAGCTCTGCTAGTAAATAAATAGAGTGCCTGGTTAAAGACTGTGGCTCGTTCTCCTGCAGTTTATAATGATCCCTGCCAGTTAAATTGCTAAGTGGCAGAATGGTGGGCCAGGCTAGAGAAGCCTGTCATGCCACTGGGCAGCATTGACAACAGTTAAAAGAACAGGAGTACTTGTGGCACTTTAGAGACTAACAAATTTATTTGAGCATAAGATTTTGTGGGCTAAAACCCACTTCATCAGATGCATGCAGTGGAAAATACAGTAGGAAGATAGATATATACACAGAGAACATGAAACAATGGGTGTTACCATACACACTATAACGAGAATGATCAGTTAAGGTGAGCTGTTACCAGCAGGAGAGAAAAAAAACTTTTTGTAGTGGTAATCAAAATGGCCCATTTCCAGCAGTTGACAAGAAGGTGTGAGGAACCGTAGGGGGGAAAATAAGCATGGGGAAATAGTTTTACTTTGTGTAATGACCCATCCAACAGTATCATCCAACACTCTTGCCTCGGTTCTCATTATCTCACCTCTCAACTCCTGCAAGCTCCTTCTTTCTGGTTTGGACAAAAGCAACCTCGTCCTCCTCTTAAATACGTTCCAAATGCTGCTGCAAAAATCATTCTCCTGGCCACGCCCCTAGAAGCATGGAATTCTGGGAGCGCATGCATCTTACCCCATTCTTTGCACCGTCTTCCTCAGAAGCGTCTCCAGAAAGCACAGGGCAAGCCTGGGTCAATAGTGTCGACAGAGAGTTTATGAGCGCAAATAGCACTGACGTTGAGGAGCACGCTGTGCTGAACGCTGCCAGGCGAGACAACAGCAGAGTCCCTTAGGTACACATTGCGGGGCAGCGGTCACTGGCCTGATGCAAATGGGAAAGTTGCAGGGAAATGTGCTGCCAGCGTCACAGACACACGAGGCCCAGCTGGGGCGTTGGGGCAAAATTACCCAGCTGCCACCTCGGGAACATCTTGATTTCCTCATAGAGCCATCAGGCCTAATTCTGCAACGCCCTGCCCCTGGTGTATGCATTTGGCCCCATGCACAGTGAATGTCATGCTTCTATGGTAGCACTTTGCACTGGCACAAGGGATGACGAAAGGTGCAGGGCAACGGAGAATCTCCTCTCCCCATCAGCCTGGCCTCAGGAGGAAACCTGGTCTAAAATGTTTATTCTCCCACCCCCATTTAAAGTTAGTTTTTGAGCCTGCGTCTCATGGATGCTAAGTTCCCTTTACACCTTCCTGGCAGTGTAAAAGAGCCTTGCATTACATTCGTTGGTGGATGCCCACTTTCAGATCCCTCTACGGAGCCAGAGGGGCATAAAGGGGCAGGAATGTAACTGGGGACTCAGGTTCCAATGACATTTTTCTTTGCTGCGTTTCATGATAGTCACATCTCCACCAGCGGGCTGGACATGCCTCCAGTTAGGAAAGCCCTAGGCCTTGAACAAAGGGGAGGCTACAGTCCCCAGTCATGGTGCGTTGGCGGATCAGGATGGGGTGTCCCGAGAATAACCCTTCCCTGTCTCACGGGGGGGCTGCGAGGAGAAATTCATGGACTTCTGTGAGGCGCTCAGCTACTGTGGTGGGGAGGGGCCAGTTAAGTACTTAAATATCTAGCCGGATTGGCAACCTCAGCTCAGAGAGGAGCAAAGACTTAAAGGACCATGGGGACTTATCAGCTGGGGTGGGGGGAGGGGAGGCAGGCAGTAACCTTGCATCGCTGCTGCTCATATTGTATCTGTCCTGTGGATAAATAGAAGCCTCCGCACGTCAGAAGCTACATTCAACATTCTGTAGAGCCCAAATCTCTTTCTCAAAAGCATTAAATAACACCACCCGATTTCATCTGTTTTCCCCACCCCCTATTATTTACTCCCTAGATTCCTCTGTCAGAGCCCATTGACTTTCCCATCCAGCCTGTGACCTGCACAGTTTCTCTGCCTCTGATTGTCTTCGGCATTCAGCCAGTTGGATTTTTCATCCCCACCTCCCCGCCGACTGACTGCTCCAGACGATTGACACCAACTCAAGGCCCTGAAAGAGACAGACAAGAGCTGAGCGTCCACCCTCCCTAAATCCATCCTGGCTGCTTAGCAGGCATGAATTTTCCTGAGCAGTGAGCCCTACCTGGGACAGCATTTATTAAGAGACAGGATTCTGGCTTGAAGCATGAAGTCAGAGCAATGAAGAGTAGAGAAGGCAGAGGGATGGCTACAGCAGATAGGAAGATGGAGACGGGGCAGATCCATTCCCATCAGACAAGACACGTGTTCCTAGCTTACCTTGCGTGTGGCCGGCGGGTTTTCCCTTTGCAGGAACATGGAAAGGGAAGCTTAGACTCTGCACAATTAGGCCAAAGTGGCAGCTAATTTGGGATGCTTTAATTTTGGGACGCCCAATTCAAGACACCTTAGTCTTGATTTTTCCGCTGCTGAGCACCTGCAGCTCCCATTGGCGTCAGCGGGAGTTCCTGGGTATTTGGTGCTTCTGAGAGTCTGAACCAAGAAGCCCATACAAAATGGTAGGGCCTCTCCCCCCCTTGGACTAAAATCTTAGGATAAACCCCGGGGTGAGGGCTGGGGAAACTTAAAGCATAAAATGCTTTCCCAGCAATCTTTGGGAAGTCTTTGCAAGTGTCCCCTCCCAGCACGCACACAGTGATGGTGGCTAGCCCTCTGTCCCTGCTCTGTGCCTCGTTCTATCTCTGCAGACCATGGGTTCATACGCTTGTAACCACGTCCCTTGCTCAAGTGCCCAGAGCGTCCCCCTCCCACAGTGGAAATTCCCCCCTTGGCTGAGGAGGGGAGTGGACAGTCGTAGGAGCGGCTGGGGAAGGTGGATTATGAGGGTGGGGTACGAGAAGATGAAATAAAACCCCGCTGTGTACTAAGCCTGTCCTCACGTCAGGTAGTTAGGCAGTATCGATGTTGCTTAAGCAGAGGCAGCTGAGAAGGGGACAGTGTTCCCTATGAAGAGCTAGTCTGTCATTAAAGCAAGGATGGGAACCGGAAGCAGGGTCTGTAGGGAGGCCCCCTAGGAGAGGCTACCAGAGTCCCCTGCCTTACAGGCAGGTTCCTGCTGATGCCAGGTCTTCCCACACAGGGGCGCCTCTAGGATGGTGAGCACGTGGTGGAGACGGCAGGCGAGTGACTGACCGTTGAAAACAACGGCAAAGTGATGGCGGGCGTGAGTTTGGGGAAACTGAGGCAGGAAGTCCTTGAAGCACCCGACCAAAAGGGGCACAATGGGAAGCCAGGCCCTGTAGGCTGACCAGCTGTCCCAATTTTATAGGGACAGTCCCGATTTTTGGGTCTTTTTCTTATATAGGCTCCTATTACCCCCCACCCCGTCCCGATTTTTCACACTTGCTATCTGGTCATGCTAAGGCCCTGTGACAATCAGTTTTGAAGCATGGTTTCCATGGGGCGTGGAATGGGCAGGGCAGGCAGGCATTCTCTGCTTCGAGGCCAGGATCTGGCTCCGTCCGAGAAGGAGGCTGGATTTATTCATGTATCTACAGTATCTCTTCCAGCACTTCACTTCCCTCTGCCCCATGTCAGCCTGGCCAGGCAAGCCGCTCTGTCCTTCCCAAGGGGTAAAATTCAAATGCTCTGGGGCATTTCACATCCCTCCCCAGGGAGTTAAATAACAGTAGGAGTTTGCCCCCCCAAATCCCCTCCTGCCTCCCTTCTGTGCCCCTCCACCCCAGAGGGGGCTGCATTTGGTAAAGGGAAAGTTTACTGGGGAGAGCGGGTGGTACGAAGGGCTTATAAGATACGAGAAGCCCAGGGTTACGGAAAGGTGTCCTGGAGAAAGGGATTTCTTGGGACCATTCTGGAAGGGAAGCCAGTGGAGTCCACCTGCCCCCAAGAAGAAACGGCACAGCCAACTTCCCTCTGGGGAGAAAAAGGGTCACCGTTTTCAAACCAGCCCCAAGCTGAGCTAGAGACCTGGTCACCTGAAAGCAAAGAAGAGGTTGGCTAGAAGAGAGAGTATTTGAAGGGAGACAAAAAAAATCACTCTGAGATTTCCTAGGCTGTAGACACGAAAGGCAGAGCTACAAAGGTATCACCCTCCTTCATTCTGTCAGAATAATTCATTGGCTAATAATTCCACCCATCACACACAGTGTGGCTTGAGGCTAACCCCCCATGCCCATAAAATACTCCCCCTCCCAAGATTCCTCCTCATACATTTTGCAGTGTGTCACGGACTCACAGATCGTGCCCACTCTTGGCCCCGTGCGGTCCATGGGAGGTTGCCCCTTTCAGTGCAACAGCCCTTCTCGGGCGTCCACTCTCTCTCGGGGTCAGGCCCCTCCACCTCCTGGAGCCGCACCTCTCTGAGCCTTAGCACGTCTGTCTCTGCCGTGGGCCCCCTCAGGGAGTCCACTTGCTTTGGACCCCCGGGGCCTCCACCCCCGAAGGGGTTGATGCAACCCTGTTCTCTAGACCGGAGTGACTCTCAGCCAGCATAAAACAGGAGGATTTATTGAGAGTTGAACCCAGCACAGGAAACTCTCTGGCCTCAGGCCTGGCCTCCCTCAGCCCAGCACATCCCAGTCTCTCTGCATCCAGGTGGGCTCTGCCTGCTCCCCCTCCCCAGCCCAGAGCCCCTCTGCTTCCCAGCTGAGCATCTGAGATCACCGGCCCCAGGCCCCGCCTCTGTCCATTGTCTTCTCTCCAGGTAAACAGGGTCGTAAACCGAGGCCTCCTCTCCTCGCTTCTGTCCTCTGGCTGGAACCAGCTGGTTAGATCACTGGGTCCTCACTCTGCAGCCCATTGTCCGCCCACTGGCCAGAACCAGCTGCGTCTCCTCAGCTGGGCCTCCGGGTCACCAGGTTGCCAGGTCACCGGTCGCTGGGGTATCCATCCTCCAGGCCATCGTCTGGGTCCCCAAGTCGTCTCTCCGGTCCTTCGCAAAAGAAACTCCCTCTCCCCTCACCTCGTTAAACCATTAACACCCAGGGAAACTGAGTCCCACCCCCTCCGCATGCAAACCATTGAAACTCCACAGAAAACAAGAAAACCCCCCACTTCGTCACACAGTGCACCACCAGCAACACGGCAGGCGCGGCCTGTGAAGCAGAAAGATGGTCAATTTGAGGTCCTTTGGTCTGTCCCCTCCTCATGGGGGAGTTAATACAGCAATGCCTCTTTGGATTCCCTTTTCCAGCTGTGCTGAGTGGCAGACAGCATTCCTTCTGCACTTAACAGTGCAAAGAAGTTGAACTGAATATGTTTACTTAGGGGCCGCTTTTGACAGTCTGTCTCGCAGGCCCTCTAAAGCTGCCTCCCAGGGAGCAACTTGATATATTAAGATTTTTTTTTTCTAGCTGCCTCTAATTTCTGCCTATTTGTCTCCCAGGTGGAGTCTGCGGTGACAAGCTAAGCAGAGTGATGCATCTGTAAGCACTGAAAACCCTACCACCTTGACAAATTCCTGCACAGCGTTGTCTGGGAGTTGCAGCAAGAACATGATTAGGTGGTGACGAAAGGTTACAGACTGTGTCCTCAGCCGTACCACTGGGAGCTGGTTTCTTAATGGCGTGACAATGACCTCTATGAAATTGGAGGGACCAGGACGACTAGGGGTTGCGAATGCTAACATCTTCATTCTGCTTCTGCTGGTAATGGACTAGGTTGGTTATGAATGAGAGGCCCATGCTGGGTCTAATGCTTCAGTAAGAGAGTTTGGATCACATCCTCTGCTGGTGCAAATCAGCCCAGCTCTGTTGACTTTAATGTCAAAAGAGCTGGGTCAGTTTACACCAGCTGAGGGTCTGACCTTTTGTTCTTGAAGACCACCATTCAGCAAAGCACTTAAGCACCCACTCAACTTTAAGCATGTCCTTATGTCCCATTCAAATCAATGAGTGCTCAGCACATGGTTAAACACGTTCTCGAACAGGCATGGACTTAAGCACATGCTTAAAGTTAAGCAAGTGCTCTTTTGAAATGGGGCCTGAATGCTGACTATTAGAGCTAATTTTCCATTCAAACGGGGGTTATTTTTAATGAAAAATGATTTTTGATTACATTGAAATTACCACCAAAAAAACAATCTTTTTGTTGATTTTTTTTTTACAACCCCACCAACAAATTCAAAGAAAAATTTTAGATGAAAATTTTTTAAAAAATCAATGTTGTCAAAATTATTCACAGGGAAAGAAAATCATTTCCCAACCAGCGCTCTGGGTTACAGTTTCAAGAAAGAAAGAAAAAGAATAGGTTAGTTGAGTGCTGCTCGTTGTAGTAAAAGTAATAATAATTTACAGTCAGTAAATGAGCACAAAAGATGAAAACCTCTTTTCTCTTCCCTCAGTTTTATAGGAAGCTTATTTTACAGAGACTCTGAGTTAGATCAGCAGGAATAGGGTAAACCAAGGCCCCTCAGGGGAACTTGATCACAACTGGGAGAGAGTCTGAATGGAAGATGAATTCCTTAGCATGCTAATGTCCTAATTGGCGTCTCTGTCTCCTAGAGTGATGATGGCAGGCGGAAGATGAGGAAAGAAGCCCCATGGGTAAAACAGTGGATGGAGGGAGAAATGGAAGAGTCAGTATGAAAGAATGGCCGAAACACCCAGTTGGCATAACCTTGTCCATTCAAAGCCACTGCTAGAGTGCCTATGTGATACTTATTCATGCTAGTGTCAAATGGGAGTTTGGGACTGGTTTTATGGCAGTCGGATATTGCAGGGATGGTGGAGACTGACAGAGAGAATCCTAGAAATCAGAGCTGCAAACAACTGACTAGGTACATCAGGCTGTGAAATGCCTTGGGATCCTTGTGAATAAAAGGTGCTCCATAAATTTAGGATTATTTTGTAGCGCACCTGATAACCGAGAGATGGTGAGGTCTGGACTGAGAAAACATCACGATAAATATTGCATAAAAATAGATTTTAGACTTGTATTATTTGGCCTGAGTGGGATCAGTTGTGTTGTCCCAAGTGGAAAAGGCTGTAGCTCTTTATCTCCCATTACAATCCTGTCTTCCAGCACTGAACAAACCTTACATCTGAGCTGAAACATCCTGCTTCAGGAGTTGTTTTCGCTTTAAGTCTAAAGCAGGGGGATTAGTTCTTCCTTCCCTTTCAAAGACCTAATTTCACCTCCCACATGTCTGAGATGCCAATTAAGGAACCCAAAGGAGGAAGTGCTGTGAAAATTATTGATTAGGGCCCTAATTGCTTATCTCTTTCTCCTCTCCAAGTGAAGTGAGCTTTATGGAGTCCTCTTAAGACAGACAGAGAAATGTGGCTGGCTGGCACTCAGTGTGAAATGTACCTTATTCCCAAAACAAAAGAAGCAGGGATATTTTTGAAGCTATTGTTTCTAACTAGGCAGGCTTTGCCTCCCCACCATTGACTCTCTTATGCCGAGTTACAAATGAGGCCTCACATTGTGATTGGCTGAAGATGCTCGGAATGGAATGACCAGTCATTGGCTTCAATGCCCCATCTGTCATTCTGATTGGCTGGGAAGGGTCTGACTGTCCACTGAAATAAGTTGGTCCAATAAAAGATACTACTTCACCCACCTCATCAGAACTATCAGTGACAACACATTCCAAGTGATTGATAGGGTGTGTGATGCAAAGCATCAGAATATGCCACTGAAGTTACTGGGTAATTAACTTCTTTCCACCTTGGAAACTCAGCCTAGTCTACACCTAAAATGTAGGTCAACCCAGCTATGTCGCTCAGGGCTGTGAAAAATGTCATTCCCTGAGCACCATATTAAGATCAACCTATCCCTCAGTGTATACATGCCTCGGTCGAGAGAAGGATTCCTCCATCAGCCTATCTACCCTCTCTAGGTGGAGAGGTGGATTAACTACAGAGATGGAAAAACCACTTCCACTGAAGAAAGAAGCGTCTGGATTACAGTGCTACAGTGGCGTAGCTGCAGTATCCTGAGTGTGCCGTTTTCTGCAGCTCCTAAGAGAATTAAGGCCAAGTTCCCTTGACTCCCTTTGGAAATCCCAAGCAAAAGTGTTTAACAAGTGAAGCAAAGTGCTTAAAATTTTTACATAGGCAAAAAGATCACAGTTTGACTCACTAGGTTTTCCTGTACAATAGGTGCACGGTGTGTACCGGTGGATCTGCCTACCACAGCGTGTTTTACCAGCTAATCAATTTAATCTAATGCTTATTGAGTTAAATCAAATTGCCTTAAATTCACTTTAGGAGACAAAGCTCATGCGCGGATTCATGGAACGTGCTTGGATTAAGGCTGCCACCTTGAGAAATGGTTATGCCAAGAGGAAAGACTTATTTTTCCAAAATACGTTGCAAAATGAATTTCTGGGACTCATTGCCACAGGATTTCACTGAAACAAGACTCCTCACATGCTGCATTGTTGCACAAACAGGTATACTATGGGTTGTAGCCTCCCCGCTGCCCTTCTGAATGATCCAGGATTGGCAATTTTCTGAGAGAACATGAGATGGACCCTTGGTCTGTTAGGACAGGGAAGTTCCTTTGTTCCTTCCTCAGAACCGGTTTATTCAAGTTAGGACAATAGCATTGAATTCCCCTTCAAAATGAAAAACAAATATAGTGAAATATGGAGCCTATATAATAGAATATTATGCACTACAGTCATTGGGTTGACCTCTGCCACAGGACATAAACCAATGGAGAATTTGGTCTGTAAGGTATATTTAGGCCAATATTTTCAGCTGACATTTTCAAAGCTGCCTAGGGGGTTCAAGCACCCAATTCCCATTAAAATGAATTGGCAATGAAGGTCCAAATCTCTTAGGCATCTTTGCAAATCTCAGCCTTCAAACTTAGGTGCCTAAATAGAGGCACATCCATCCTCATTAAGGCACTTATATAAGGAGCTTGATGTTCTATTAGGCATTGAGGACCCTTCAGCTCCTGTTGACTTTACCAGGTAGGTGCCGGAGTTCAGTACCTCTGGGAAATCAGGCCACTTATTCATGTGGCAAAATGTGGATTTGGATGCCTAAAATTTGAAAATGTCAGGCTTATATTTTATGCCCTGTATTGAATTCCATACAAGGACGGGCCTGGGAAAGGTGTAGGAAATGGTCACCCTGGCTTCACCCTCAGCATTTCCTTGCTTGGATGCCTGGAGTTTTAAAAATGAACATCAACATCAAGCACATCAGCCGAGATGGGATTGTGCCAAATATTGGGGGTGTGGGTCTATGTCAGGCACCTCCAAATCCAGGGGCAGTGAGTTCCGAGGTTTTGCTCTGGCTCCTTTTCTACACATAGGTAGACAGAGGCTGCCGGTCACTTTTGCTGCTGGTTCAGGGGAACGGATTTCTGTACATCACCCTCGACTGTTTAAAATGGAAAAGAACACCGGGAAAGCATGCACAAGGAGGAGGTTCGCTGTGGTCGAAATGGAAATTTTGGCCTGCTCAGCTTCCTAGCCCAGTCTGAGCCTCCTTTGTGGTGAACCAGTCATAAAGATTCCAGAGGGGAGCTGGCTATTTTGTGCAGAAATCATTTGAGGAGGAATAAAAAGCTGAGATTTTCAAGTCAACCAGCAATTTATAAAAGCCTTGCTCTGTTCACTTCCTTTCTCTCTGTCTGCTGGTCTAACCTGCCACCCTGCCTCCCCCTCATCCTGCTAGCTCTAAGCCAGCTCTGATTTTTCCCTCTAATCCTTTCTGTCTCTTCTCCAGACTCACACTATTCCCTTGTGCCTTTTCTTTCTGGCTGATTTTTCTCTTCCCACGGCCTTGTGCTACCAACATTGCTCTTGCTGCTCCTCTTCCTCCAGCGATGTGGAGAGACACATGCCTGCTCCTTAGTGGGCTGGAAACTTTTCTGAAGGGTTGTCCCATGAGTTATTCCAAGAAAAGAAGCCTGTTTAAAAGGACAAATAGTGTATTTAATGTTTCGTTCTAATGGCTAATGCTCCCAGTGATAGTAAAGGAGTGGGGTGATCTAAAAGTAAAGCGCTTCTTGTATCTTATGTTTCCTACAGACCATAGTGACCGGCATGTTATAAATGGGATGGGGAGGTACCTTCCATAGTCAGATCGGTAGGTAGATGATAAATATGTAGCTAGACAGGTAGGTAGATAGAATAGTAGGTGGTTAGGCAGCTAGATAGACAGGTAGGCAGGTAGATGTTTATTGTTGTATTGCAATAACACCTAGGAGTCCCAATCAGGGACCAGGACCAGCTACGTGCTATCAAAGCCCGGAACAAAAAGGTGGTGTCTGCCCCAAAGAGCTTGCAACCTGAATATATGACAATAGATAGAAAGGCAGGCAGGTCGGTAGAGAGAGAGAACGGCAGGCAGGTAGATAGAAAGGCAGGTAGATAGAAAGGCAGGTAGATAGGTAGAAATAAAGGAACAAAGGTAGGTAGAGAGAGAGAGAGGAAGGCAGGCAGTACATAGACAAGTAGGTAGGTAGATACATCAATAAATCAAATGGTTTCAGTTTAAGTCCCCTTTGCTAAGGTTCACTCCAGTGTAAAAACCCCTCTCTAGTGTCTGACTGCTATTAGGTGCTCACTACGGCAACTGACTCACATCACAGAAAACCAATTCTGTCACTTCCCAGATGTTGGCAGTGGTCTCCAGCTGTTAAGGCTGGAAGATGGAATTGTGCATCACTCTCCCTCATGCACTTCAAACACTCCTATTAGCTCAGGCAGGGATCCCTTTGTCTGTCTTGCAAAGTTGTTTTATTTTTTTGCTTGCCAGCCACAGACGAACCTGACAAGCAAAGCCCAATAAATATATTCCAGAGACTAAGAGGGAGCTGAAAATTTCATTGATGACATTATTGGAAAGGAAGGAAAACAACTACCCAGCAAATTTGGGGATGATGAAAACTACAAGCAAGGGGCTCCTGGGAATAAGAGAAAAATGGGGCACTTAACAAGGATCCCAGTATAAGATTGCTGTCAGCAAGGTCAAGTATTGTACAACAATTTGGTCTAAAGGAGGGCTGTGAACCAAATCAGCCTGAGATTGAAGCAGTCACGGAATCCTGGAAGCCTTGAAAACAATGAGGCGTTAGAGAGATGGCAGGCAAGGATGGGGATGGGACTGTGCAAGAAAATCCCCTGAAAGCTTCATACTTGGGGACCTGAAGTTATGTACTTAGCGGTGCTATTTTCAGAGGTGCTGAGCACCTGCAGCGATTATTGAGTTCAACAGGAGCTGCAGATACTCAGCAAGTGAAAGTAGCCTGATTTTCTGGGCTACCATCAGCTTCAACAAGACCATAGGAATTGCAAGAGTGAACCAAACCAGGGTCCTTCTTCTCGTCTCCAACAATGATCAGTACCAGCTGCTTTGGAGGAAGGCACAAGGAACCGCAAAATGGATCAGGAGGGGAGTTGTGGCCTGTTGGCACTTCTCAAAGGCAGGGCGTTTTGATTAAGGTGTCTAAATAGGGCTCTAGGTACTCAGCGTTTGGAGCACAAGTTTGAAAATGTTGGCCAAAATTCATACCAGTTCTTCCAATGGCCAAAGGCCCCATTGTGGGATGTGATTGAATCCCAGTGTGCTGTGGCTATCTAGCGATCTATCTACTATGCCACCACCCCCTCCAACCTAAGAAGCTGATCCAAAGCATATTGAAATCAATGGAAAACCTGCCATTAACTTCAGTAGACCTGGGATCAGATGCTCTAGAAGTAGAGTAGAACACATCTCCAAACTGTCGGGGGGCCTTTGCAGGTAGTCGTCGATAGACTTCCTCGTCTAGGTCTAACAGCACTGAGCTGAGTGCTTCCAAAACATAGCGTTTCAATGTTGGTATTTTAAATGACTTTTTGTTTCAAATTTTACTTTAATTTGAAAAGGTTAAAAAACTCAAAAGAGGAACCAGCGGTTTTGTTTAAAAATGGCGGGGTGGGGTTCTTAACATTTTCAGTTCACTGAAAAATTTGAAAAAATATAGTTTCAGGTTAACCCCAAACAAACGTTTGGATGGATTTTTTGGTTAGGCCAGTGAAGTGAAAAATCAGTTATTCCCATAACTACTGGTGAAGTAGTCGGGGAGCCCTGGATAAAAAAGGGTTTTGCAATGTGTGTGGGAGGGCGGCCATGGGGAAGGGACTTGGACAATTTAATTTTTAGCATCCAGTCACTCCTGGAAATACAAATGAGTTTTCGAGCTGTTTCAAGTGCACTTGTATTTCTAGGGCCACCCTGGAACCAAAACTAGTTAGGAAATATTATCGAAGGGTTACAGCATCATTGTAAAGTGTGATTATCTAAGGTTTGGGGGCAAGGTTAATTAGCAAAAACCGAATTGATTCTTCAAAGAAGGATTTTTCATTATTTTTAAACAAGGGACGCGTCTCCCAGAGATCGGAGCGATCACAGCTGCACCTACTGGGGGATTATGAAAATAATTGTCACTTGCTAATCTCCGGTAAAGTGTGAGAGGCTCAAAATAACTAAAGCGGATGACTCACAATAGCTAAAGCCTCTAGGTGTGGTGTGTGGTGATTAGATTTACTGGACTGTGTGTACAACCATGTGAGCACATGTAACGGTCTGCCCTCCCCCTTCACCTCCCAACATATACAGGGACGTAGCAGAGCATCAGATCCACTGAATTCTATGGGCCACATTCCGAAGTGGTGTAAGCCAGTGGTTCTCAAAGTCGAGCCGCCGCTTGTTCAGGGAAAGCCCCTGGTGGGCCGGGCCGGTTTGTTTACCTGCCGCGTCCGCAGGTTCGGCCAATTGCTGCTCCCGCTGGCCGGGGTTTGCCGCTCCAGGCCAATGGGGGTGGCGGGAAGTGGCGGCCAGCACATCCCTCGGCCCGCGCCGCTTCCCGCAGCCCCCATTGGCTGAGAGCGGCGAACTGCAGCCAGTGGGAGCTGCGATCGGCCAAACCTGCGGACGCGGCAGGTAAACAAACCAGCTCGGCCTATCAGGGGCTTTCCCTGAACAAGCGGCGGACCGACTTTGAGAACCACTGGTGTAAGCGGGTGAAGATCCCATGAAAGTTGTAGGCATGATGTTGTGGAGAAAGCACTTATGTGGGAGCCAGGAGACCTGAGTTCTAGTTCTGGCTGTGTGACCTTGGGCAAGTCATTTCGCTCTCTGTGCCTCTGTCTTGTTTATCTAGGTTGCAAACTCTTTGGGTGGGGCCGTCTCTCACTATATGTATGTACAGCACCCATCACAATGGGACCCTGATCATGGTGGAAGACTCTAAATACGACTAATAATGATCTCTGGGACAAATTAAGCTGTGACTTAGATAGGGCATACATGGGGTGGAAAACTGGTGTGAGTGGGAAAGAAGTGTAACTGATTTGGGGCAGCTGCCCCACACAGGCCAACAAGAATTGGAGACCCAATTGACCCATCTTGCTGCACCTGGAGTTGGTGTCAGGCTTGATTTGTTATTAGACCCAGCTAAGGAGGAGGTAGGTCTTATTAAAAGATGGAGGTGAAAGCTACAGAGAAGGTCCAGGAAAGGGAGTGGGGCAGCATCTTTGGTTTCAGAAGGGCCTGAGGAATGCAGACTGAAGAAGGCTACGGGGATGGAATTAAGCTCTGTGGTGGGCCATGGAAAGGGGGCATCAAAAGAGGGTTCGACGTTCCAGCAGAGAAAGAAGGTGCTGAGAGGAGTTAGGGAGAAGCCAGAGGCCTGGGACCAGAGGAGAGGCTGGGTTAAGCACAGGCTGCAGAGAAGCAGCACAAGGGGTTCAGAGAGAGGAAGCGGGCAAGGAAAACAGCAGCACGTCCGAAGGAGCAGACCTACCTGCTTAACCCTGGGCCCCGGGACTGGTCACCAGGGTGGAGGGTTGGCCTGGATACCTCTGCCAGCCTCAAGGAAGTGGGCTACATGCCTGATGTGTGGACTATTAATCCCAGGGTGGGGCTGAAGACTGAGCCTCAAGGCTGTCTGAGGAAGAGCCCAAGAGGGGGCATAAGGATGTCTTGTGTTTGGATGTTTGTGGATTTTGAGGACCCATTACAGCGGCCAGGCCTAATTCCACTTTCCCTTACCCTGGTGTAACTCAGGAGCTTCTCTACTGAAGTCGTTGTAGTTACAAAGTGTTAGTAAGAGCCGAATCAGCTTCATTGGAACAGAGCAGTTGACTTGAACGGGACAGTATCAGAACCAATGTTGTTGTTGTTGTTGTTTTCCAGAATCATCTGGAGCTTTCAACCAAGACGGGAGCCCCGTTGTACTGGGGGTTGTACATAGTCATAGCAAGAGACAGCCCCTGCCCCCAAAGAGCTTGCACCGATACCGAAGGCCCTGACATTACTCCTGTTCAGGAAAGCCCTTAAGCACCTCTTGAACTCTGTGGTCCATGGGACGAAAGCACATGCTTAAAGCGACGTCACATAGGTAAGTGATTTCCTGCACGGGGGCCTAAACAGACAAGTTGGTAAAAAGGGTGTGAGGCGAAACGATTTACCCAACGTCACCAAGTTGGGCAGGTGCAGGGCTGAGAATAGAACCAGCTCTCCTGAGCCCCAGCCAGTGCCTCCCCTTGTCTGGGGAGAGAAAAATATCATTTCGTACATTGTAAGGCCAGGTGAGCTTGGAAACCCCAAGCGCGTTTGTGTAATTCACGGAGCAGCCCTGACGGTTGTGTTCAATCCCAGCTTTGCACGGGATCCAAATCACTATTCTGCTTGGTCTGGCTGAATCTGGGACAGTGAATCTCCAGAGGTGAATGCTTGGATGCACCAAACAGAGTGGGCTACAGGGTCCAGGCTGGTACTGGTAATGGATGCTGGCAAACAGGATGAAGTACTGTAGCAACACCAAAGTCCACATAGTGTAGCAGCCTGGGATAAGCTGGGGCCTTGCCCATTAAGCTTGCAATCTCTCCCACAGCCTGAGATAAGCCTGTATGCAACATGCAGCTGCTTCATCTAGGCTGCTTTACAAGTGGATCAATGAGGAACTGTCAAATGATAATGTCAGATCAGAAAGGACCCTGCTCTTACACCTGGAAGAAAGGCTATGGAGCCAGAGGGCCTGGAACGAAGTGTGTATCTATATTGGTCAATAGCTCGCTTGATCATTTTAACGGGGTTTTGATTTTATCTAATTATTGTTATTTTGCTGTGCCAGAACTATTTTACAGAGGGGAATTACTATCATTGTACCTACTGGCTTCTGAAAGACTGACCTTTCAGTGCAGAGTAAAAATGCCAATAATCGTTTTGAACTGTGGGTCGTTCACTGTTATCAAGTACATATCTTCAAGCTTTCCCCCCATCCCACTAGGTCCATTTTATCAGTAGGAGAATGTATATTCTGATATCCTTAGGGATAGATCTGGCATGGGACAGTGGTCAGGGCTCTGGCATAGTACTTGGGAAAACTAGGTTCTGTTCCTGGCTCTGTGTGACCTGGACAATTTACTGTCTCTCTATTCCCTCCCAGCTGTCTCTTATTGTATGTACATCCAGCACCTTGCACAATGAGGCTGCAAGTACAGTAGGGAGCTCTAAACAATGCTCTTTTGACAATAACAATCATCATGCTGATGGACGGTATCTCAGTGACTTCAGTGAGAGTTGGATTTGACCTTCAAAGCCACACAGAGCTCTTGCTTAGCGAGGCTGGTGCAGTGCTGGAACGGGTTAGGGCGGACTACTAGATTCTCATCATTCTGTTTGCTACATGAGAACTGATTGTTTGGCGCCGCCCTTTGATTTGAGGGAGAAAGCACAGTCTGGCGTTTAACGTTCAGGGATGGAAGTCAGGACTCCTGAATTTCTTTCTGTGCTCTGCCACTGATTCATCACGTGGCTTTGGTCAAATCACTCAGTCTCCCCAGGCCTCAGTTTCCCCATCTGTCAATTTTACAGCAAAGGGGAGGGAAGGGCTGTAGGGTGTATGTTGGGTGGGAAGATGAGGGATTTCCCATCTAGGGAGCTCCAGCTGCATCCTGGACTTTTACACCATAGGAGCGTCACAACAGGACCACCGCATGGCTCAGGAGTGAGCCCACTAATAAATGTTCGCAATCATGTTCCATTCAGATTTTTTCACCGAGCGCCTTACCATGGTATCTGAGCAACACCCTTGGGAGGTAGATCAGTGGCTGTGGCGGAGGGATTAAGTGACTTGCCCAAGTCCATGCAGGATAGGAGGAGTCAGAGCCAGGATGGGAACAGAGTAGTTCTGGCTCCTAGGCCTGTGAGCAGATCACAACGTCTCATAGTCTAACATGCTCCTGCACACTCATTCATCTGCTTGCCATCCTGTCCTCCACTCTGGCAATGTGCAGAGCACCCTGCCTCCGCTCTCGCTGCTGAGATGTTTCTGCCACGCTGCAGAATGACTAGTGTGAAGATTAGTTTTATCCCTTTGCAGACGGCAGGCACATACACTAGGCATTCGTTTGTGCTGGCAGGCTGGAAAATAACAATGTCCTCAGGGAAGATGAGATACTCCCTTGTTGATACCTTCCTTCCCTCTCCTGGCAGTTTCTCTACACACATCACGACTTTCATTCTGCTACCTCTGAGATCCAGAAAGAAAGATAAAACATTCCTAACGCAGTGGTCTTGTCTTTTCTGTCAAAGTTCTGTCTCCCTCTCGCTCTCCTGTTGTCTATATCTCTCCATATATCTGTATCTGCATAATCCCTTAATATCAGTAACTATATAGTCTCTCTCTGTTGCAGTACAGTTATTGGTATAAAGATGATGCAGATATAGACATATGGCTAGATATCAACAATAGTTTATATAGGACACCTGTGAGTGTGGGCACATCTTTTCCATCTCCCCGTCTGATACCTCTTCTCTGCCTCCATCTGACTCATCCATTACCTTGCCAACTTAAGAAGAATGAGGCCCATTATTTTCAATGACTAGTTCAACTGATTCTACATCTTTCCAGTCTGTGCCAGTTATCATGGTATCCATGCCTTGATTCTCCATCACCTCCCACCCCAGCACTATTGCTAGCTATAGAGCCAGGGAAGCAGAACAGCTGTATGTGCATCCGGAGCTGCTGGAGGCATAAGAAAATCTCCCACATCAGGCTGGACTGATCTCTCGCACTCCAGCTTCTTGTTTAATGTTTAATTAACTGGTGCGGTAAGCATGGATTGAAGGAAACAGGAGGAAGAAGAGAAGGTTAATCTATCCTCTAGCCTTGTTATTCCCTCCTCCTGATCGCATAGAGCAGGGATAATGTCCCCTTTGAAGTGAAAAGCACTTCCTCTCCTCCCCACCGAATGGTCTTCCCTTTTCTAATCCTCTCAGGGTTGGTCAAGCCACTCGCCTGCAAAGCCTTGCTAGAATATCTGATACTCTGGAGCCAGCAACATCTTTATTTAGTAAGTGCTTTCTGTTTAAAGGAGGATTCTCTAAAATCCCCATGCTTACTCTGAGTGTCTTGACGATTGCTGTGCCTCACGAGGGTGCTGGGTAGTGTCTGTTGAGCAAGGGGTTCCCAAGAGACAGCCCCTCCAAAACCCAGCATTTTTCCCATTTTATGTCTCAAACTGTGGCTTTGATTGTCCCCCAAATATCTCAGCCCCTTGAGATTTCTCTCCGTTGGTGCTTGGCACCCCCTGTCCCTTTGGGGAGGTAATGTTGAAAATGGTATTAAAGGAAGAGTTTGGCAGGGAGGGCATACACTCCGCTCTCTCCCAGCCAGGGCAGACAGGTGTTTGGGGTTATTAGACCCAGCTGAGGAGCATCAAGAGAGTGATTAGCTAATTGGGTGTGTGACTAAAAGAGGCTCCAAGCTCACTCAAGAAAGGAGCTGCTGAACTTGAGAGGAAGCACGGGGATGGGACACAATCCTAAGAAGGAGGGCAGTGAATATCCAAACTGGAAGGGAGAGTTTGTGGGCCAGGGCTAAAAACACACAGGCCCCAAGAAAGAGGGCTGTGAAATCCTGAATCTAAAAGGAAGCACTTTGGGGGTGGGGAGCTGGTGAATCTGAATAAACTAGCCCCCAGGAGAGGGGGAATATTGTTCTGAACTGCTCTGAGTGTAAGTGATTATTCCTGGAACTTGGGGACAAATGGAAGCAGGGTGCCTGCAGGACCATCCCAGACCATGAGGGGGCGGTCTGGGACAGCAGCTGTTTACAAGGGCCATCTAAGTATAATGATGAGCAAAACCACCCAGTCCAGTAATCCTATTTTGTTGATCAATTCAACTCTTCAATAAGTTCCTTGGGGATGATAGCCCTAAGAGAAAAGGACCAAAGTCTCTTTGATCCGGAACAGAGGTCCATTGGGGCACGGCCTCGCAAACAGACCCTTTCCACAGAAGCGGCGTTCTCACCACGTCATGGTAAGTGAATTGTTTTAATATTAAACTAGCTTTGCTGGAGCACCGCTGTGGGTCAGGGGAGTGGGGAGCAGAAGGTTTGTATCTTACAAAAATAGACTTAAGCTAATGCAGAAAGTATATGAATAAATCTCTCGGGTTGTCGCTCCTGGAAGCCTCCTGTGGATATCAAGAATGCGCCATCTTCACTGCTACAGGGCGTTTGATTGAATTACAAATTCGAGGCAACTCCAACAGCAACGCTGATTAAGCCTCTTTTACTGCAAAAGTTTTTTTTTTTTTAATAAAAAATTATCCCATCAGCAAATAATTGCAATTGGCATTATATCCATATAGACATGTATGCACAACAGCAGCAAATTGGTAATAAGCAAACCTGTCCCCATTATGACAAATACGATCATTAGTTACCTCTGAGTGATACTGAAGGAATGGGCTTATTATGAAGTTAATGCCTTTTAGTTTGAGGGAAGCTTTTGTGGAATGAAATTATGCACGCTGGGTGCTTGTCTGTGCACTGAGCCCTCTCGTATAGCCCAGCTGAATGGCTGCAATAATCTGAAGTGATGGTCAGTCTAGGCCAACAGCCTGTCTCCACACATAGGCAGCGTTGGTGGATGCTTCATTTATTGGTTGTTATTGCAACAGTGCTTAAGTGCTAACCAGGGCTGACTCACCATAGTCCCTCCCCCAAGTTGCCTGCAGTCTGGAAATACAAGCCATAACCAGTAGATGAGCTAAGTGGGTGGAGGGAGAGAGAGAACAACCAAAGGGATCAGATGCCTGCAATGCTGAGGAGTCAGGAGCAGTATGCATTGTGTCCTCTCCATTGTAGGGCAGGATGTTTCTGGATGGGAGCTGCTGCAACAGGGCTTAGATCTGGCTGAGCCCGTTGCAAGGGGAGAATCAGAATGAGGCCCCACGCTATCTTCACCACCTTGTGCATGGGGCTCTGGGGGAATCCCTGTGACTGATTCACGTCTATGATCCAAAGCAAGCCTCCTCTCCACGCCCAGCTAAACAGACGGGAGGAAGTTCCTCCTTCACCTAACCGCACTTAGCACTTCCACAGGACTTGTCATCCAAGGCTCACAAGAGTCTTTACAAAACAAGTTGTCATTATCTCTGCTTTCCAGATAAAGCAACTGAGGCACAGAAAGGGAAAGTGTCTCACCCAAGGTCACACAGAGAGTCTGTGGCAGAGCCAGGGACCGAACCCAGCTCTCCCAGTGCCCTATCCTGTGCTTCCCACCCCCCTCCAATCCCATTAGTTCAGTGGGTCTGAGAGCATGCCTGCTAGTCAGCCTCTCATTTCCAAGCCAGAAGTTTAGAGAGTTCAAGCCCCCCAACTAGACTTAGGCTCAGGAGCATTGCAGGAGTGTGTGTGTGTGTGTGTGCGCGTGCACATGGGGTGAGGGACGTGACACTCAGACTGAGGCTCACTAGCTGCTGGTGGCTCTTTAATGCGTCTCCTCCAGCTCTTTGCAGCACATGACATTAAAACATGGTGTGATTTAATTATTAACCAGCCAGGATGCTTTCACTATGTGATTAACCAATTGTAGTTGTACAATAAGGCTTGGTCGGTCGTTTTGCTGTGAGAATAATAGATATAAAAAAACTAAATATTTCCCCCACCCTCCTGTTTAAATATGAATCTATAAACCAATGAATTCACTCTACAGTGGCTCTTTTGGGTAATGTTGGTCCCTAATTTGGCTCTGGAACCACTGAGGTCTGAGTACCACTGGGCTAGGGGCTGGACTCAGTGGTTACTCATTAAACCATAGAACCATAGGGTTAGAAGGCACCTGTTTTACATGACTCAGGTGGAAATTGCAAGATACCTGCAGTGTTGTTCAAAGGGGCCCGGGGAGAATCTCCCATACAATCTCCCATTGTGTGTATCAGCTCTATTTGAGCCCTCAATGACTGTGGTGTCTGATTAGCATGGTCATTGCACTACCAGTATCTAACTAGTTGCTTTGTAAAACATCATAGGTATAAAAGATGCTAGAGAAATCCGCTTGTTCTTTCCTATTATACTCTCAATAAAAAAGTATTGTAACTCAGCAGCCGTGCATCTCTTACAGTGCTGTCTGTCTGAAGAACACGGCGCTGGTCTTTACCAGCCCTTGACAAGTGACTTTTTCTAACAATCCGATGGGAGAACATGCTCTGTTAAGCTCATAATTGATAATATACCACTGTTGAAATACGCCTGTCAGTTCTGCAGGTAGATAGTTATATTGTGTTGATATTTGATAATAGCTTTCACATGCTGCATCAGAAACCATTGCCCGCCCCAAGCAGATAAAAGGCTAGACAAAAATATATGCATCTGTAGAATCCTACTTTCCATCTCCTCAGTGAAAGTGGAGAGAGAGACTTCACACAAACTGAGCAGATGCTATAATAACGCGTCACACTTACAGTTTGTAATACCCTTCATTGAAGGGTTCTTTAGTGCTTGGCAGACAGATGTCACACCCTTAGACACCAAGGGTAAGGTAAGTATCGGAGTGTCCAGTTTACAGATGGATAAAATGATGAATTGGAAAATGAAGTGATTTGGCCGGGATAAGAGGCCAATTGTTAACAGCAATTTAGCAATGGATGTGAAGGTCTCGCCATCACTTGAAACCTCTAAATCCAAACTGCCTGTCTTTCTAAAAGATGGGCTGTTAGCTCATCTACAAGCTTTATGGGCTTGATGCAGACATTACAGGGTGAAATTCCATGAGCTATGTTAAAGCAGGAGGTCAGACTAATAATCACAATGTCCCTTTAAAACTATGCATTTCACATAGCCGCGGACACTCAGGAATAGAAGCCAGGGAATCTTGTCTTCCACTTCCCTGCTCTAACCACTAGGGTACTCTTCCAACCTCTTGAGGTGGTTCAGTATTACACACCTGCATATCTGATGACTCCGCTGGGTACCTGCCCAAAGGATGCATTTTCAGTGGGGCTAAGTGTAATAATTTATATAACAGTAGCATCTAGAAGCCCAAACCAAGATAAAGGTCCCACTGTGAAAAGCACTACATTCACGAAGTAAGAGACAGTCCCTACCAAGAAAAGATTGTCTAACTAGACAAGACGGATAAAGGAAGGATTAATATTTCCATTTTAAAGATGGGGGGAAACTGAGGCACGGAACAATTAAGTGACTTGCCCAACATCACACTTGGAGCCTAAAGTAGAGTTAAGGTGGGAGCTACAATCTCATTCCCAGGCCAGCACCTTAACCACAAGACCAGCCTTCCTCTCCAGGATGCCCACAGTGCCCGGTGTTCCCAAGTGGCATGATCCTTAGCGAATTAGGTACGTTCAGGTAAAATGCACCTACCAGGTACACTTACGTGCGGTGCTGAACAATCCTAGCCCAGTCCACTGTCTTTTACTGCTGGATGCTACCTGATGTCGTTGTAAAGCTACCAGTGGAAAAGCTAACGAGTGACCCTAGCTGTGTTTCAGAGCGATGGGTGAACAATTAATCGTGCTCAATTGTTTGTTTGTTTTTTAATGTGGTCAGCTCCTCCACTACAGTGGCTGTTTCTACCTGCCTGAGAAATTGGGGAGGAGGGTTCAGGAGCTTGTTAACGGATAATACACTCACCTTCTTAAAAGTCAGCCGGTCTCCCCCATCTGATGTTCTCCTGGATTTCACATCATGCCGTGATGCATTGCTAAGTCAAGAGGAGTGGGTTACGGTTAGTGTGTGAGAAACTGACCCTCTTTATGTCTGCCGGGTGGTGGCAGTCTGCTCTGAATCACAGAAGGGTATGGAGATCCAGGACGATACTGGTGCTGACCAGTCAGTGGTCCACTGTGCAAGGAAACTAGATGATTGAAGCAGCTAACAGAACCTTGGGGTTGATGCAAAAATAGGTCTGGTGATAGGTGAGGAAACCCATCATGTGACTAGAGCAAGGTCGTGGGAGTCAGGAGCAGCTGGGTTCTTCATCGTTTAACCTTTCTGTGCCTTAGTTTCCTTGCCTTTAGATAGGGACAGCACTGGGTAACTGGGAGATCCTCAGATGGAAGGTGCTGACAAAGGGCATATTATCATGCTTGATCAATCTTTATGGAGAAATGGTCTGAAAATAAATGAGATGAAATTCAATAAGGACAAATGCCAAGTGCGCCACTGAGGAAGGAACAATCAATTGCAAAATACAAAATGGGACATGACTGCCTGGGAAGGAGTACTGCAGAAATGAATCTGGGGGTTATAGTGGATCACAAACTAAATGAGTCCACATGTAACATTGTTGTGTTTTAAAAAAAAAAAAAAAGTGAACATCATTCTGGGAGGCATTAGCAGGAGTGTTGTAAGCAAGACACGAGAAATAATTCTTCCACTCTACTCCCTGCTGATAAGGCCTCCGCTGGAGTTCTGTATCCAGTTCTGGGCACCACACTTCAGGAAGGATGTGGAGAATGTCCAGAGGAGAGCCCCCATGCAGATATGCCAGTATACCCAAAACGCCTCTGCTTCCTCAGGGCCTGGAGCAGGGGCTAGTAGTCACTCCAGAATAATGTGCAGTTTTTAGACATGTGCCCATATTGTACTGAGGGCTCCATCCAGATCGGTTGGACCAGAAGGGTGTTCAGAATCTCTGAAAACTAGGCCCCAGCTGTCTCAAGTTGCTTGCTCCAAATCTAAGGTGCATTCAAAATTAGTGGCCTCTTCTGAAAAATGTGGGCTGAAATGACTTGCTCAAGATCACACAGCTGGTCAATGGCATGGGTGGGAACAGAACCCAGGATCTCAACTCCTAGATTATTATCCCAGCCCCTGGATCTGGCTGTTAAATAGAAAGGTCACCACCAGGGCTGGCTCCAGGCACCAGCCGACCAAGCATGTACTTGGGGCGGCACTTTCTAAGGGGCGGCCATTCTTGGGGTGGTGGGGCAGTGCTCCGTTTTTTTTGCTTTGTATTGTTTCAGCGAGGCGGCGCTTGGGGGGGGTTGTTACTGTGGGGCGGCATTCGTTTTGTTTTTGTTTTTGTTTTTTTTTGCTTGGGGCGGCAAAAAAGTTACAGCCGGCCCTGGCTAGAGTGGGAGGTCACGGGGAGCTCACAGGAAGCAATGGGGGGGGGGAATGCGGCACCCCTGGAGGAGGAGGTGGGGCCAGGGATTTGGGGAAGGGGTTCAGAAGGGGTGGAGTTGGGGCGGAACCAGGGGCGGGGCACAAAAAAAACAGGGGCGGCCAAAATTTTTTTTGCTTGAGGTGGCCAAAATCCTAGAGCCGGCCCTGGTCACCACCACAAAGGGAATAGCTTTGTATCTTTCGAAGATGAGACAAATGCTATCTTTCTGAACTACTGCACGGAAATGAGAATGGCATGGGTCCATTTTTGAGACAATAAAATGCGATTGATTTACCTCTCAGCCTTAAAGCTCAGGGGCTCACAGAACTGCCCCTCTTTTTGGGGAGTATCCTGCCCATGTCAGCACCAGAGGTGCTCCAACGAAGGCTACTTTCACACAGATTCAGAGGCATGAACCAAAAGCAGAGGATGGGAGAGGCAACGCTAAGACACCAGGAACTATTGGAAAGACCTTGTCTGTCTCATCCCTTTGATGAGACGTCACCAGAGATCTGAAGGTTACAATTGGAAGGAAGAGAGAGAAGGGCAATGAATGCACCAATTTGATGCTTTCCCACACAAAAACCCTCAACAGCTCTGGAAAGAAAAGCAATAAATTGTTCTCTTCTCCTGTTGACTAGGTGGAAATAACATGTGAGGGGCAAGGCAAATGTCGGCCTCCAGCACCTCCCAGACTATATCCCGTGACCTTGATTTTGGTGGCAGGACAATGCAGCCTCCCTCTTCGTTCAGTCCTCGGCTGGTCTGTTTCATTTATATATATGTATATTTTTTTGCATGACAATGAAAGCCATTGACTGCAGGAGCACTTACGTGAAGCTTCCAACACCGCTTCTATTGCAGCCCGTGAGTCACACCGTGCTCTCCTGGGAGAGCCGCACACCTCAGTCCACATCCCGGCCTAACAAGCTTTGGGAGGCTGTTTGGGCGGAGGGTTATTAATCCTTCACGTCCCGCAGTTAGCCCCCAATTAGAAGCTTGCTCTGAGCCTGCCTGACGTTGATAGTAGCTGTGCCGGCCTCTTCCCATTTGTTAAGGGTATTGACTAACATTTGGAGTCAAATTAAGGAAGTGTAGCTAATGGCAAGCTCTGAATTCTCTTCAGGGTTGGCTGCACCTGGTGAAATTAAAGTTTCCTAACTCCTTGTTTTCCCCACACACACACACACACACACCCCTGCTAATTAGTCTTCCCCAACCCGCATGGTCTGACATTTAAAATTAACTCCGTTACAGTGAGTATTTTTCTTACCAGGCTGTAAACACCAATCAATAGCAGAGTGAGAGGGAGAGGCGACTGCATAGTCAGGATTTCCCAGAGCACTTTGTGCCTGATTTCTCCTGCCCCTTATTTGAGATTTCTTTTGGAACTAGAGGCTCCAAGTCCTTGCTCCACCACACACTTCCTGTGTGACCTTGGGCAAGTCACTTAGTCTCTGCCTCAGTTCCCCATCCATACAATGGGGATAACAGCACTGTCCTCCCTCACAGGGGTGTTATGAAGATAAATACATTAGACTGTGAAGGGCTCAGATGTTATGGTAATGGGAGGGCCACATAAATTGGATAGATGCAATGTAAGAATGTTTTACTGTCTCCACCCCGCCTTACCCCCCATGTCCTCAGTGAGAGATTTCTCCCTTAAAGCCGTAGAAGTCCGCAAATTCAGGGCTAAGGCCGAAAATCCACAGCTGGCTCTTGAGACTTAACGTACCCTGTAGAGCCAAATGCAAAAGCGTAAGTATGTGAATTAAGGCAGGAATCTCCGACCAGACTGTGGAACTCTCAACTCCCCCTTTCCTGGCTTTGGTGGGTTTAAATCAAGATGGATCTAGATGTATTAAGAATGACAGTTGGCACTTGCAACCCATTTTATCTTCAAGGCACTGCACAAACATTAATTATAGATAGACCGTGTGTGCAAACATATAGCTGTGGACATGTGCAGCTACCCTTTAGAGCTACAAAGGGCTTTTATTAACAGTGCTTTAGGCTGCATGAATTACAGCTGGTCACCCCCCTCCGTGTGGCAGGGATTGCATTGGTCTCACATTACCCCCTGGAGCAGTGTTTCCCAAACTGGGGTTGCTGCTTGTTTAGGGAAAGCCCCTGGCGGGCCGGGCCAGTTTCTTTACCTGCTGCATCCGCAGGTCCAGCCGATCGCGGCTCCCACTGGCCGCGGTTCACTGCTCCAGGCCAATCGGGGTGGCAGGAAGCGGCGCGGGCCAAGGGATGTGCTGGCTGCCGCTTCCAGCAGCTCCCATTGGCCTGGAACAGTGAACCGCAGCCAGTGGAGCTGTGATCGGCCGGACCTGCGGACACGGCCGGTAAACAAACCGGCCCGGCCCGCCAGGGGCTTTCCCTACACAAGCGGCATCCCAAGTTTGGGAAACACTGCCCTGGAGGATTGGAAGCACCAGAGGGTGGCCCATGAAAGGAGAGTAAAGAGCAAAGTTGTGTCCTGAATGTGCCTCGCTACATACAAATAAGTCACTCTACGGCCTGGAAGTCAGGATACCTGGGTAAGAATTCTGGCTCTGCCATTGGCAATCAAGGTAGCTAGATTAAAGCTAGCTCAGGTGTGTCTACATGTACCTCCGATTGCAGTGCAGACATACCCTTAGTACGACTTTGGACAAGTCCCTTTGCCGCTCTGTGCCTGGGTTTCCCCCATCTGTGATCCATATCTTACCTTCCCCACAAGGGTGAATTACAGTTTGTGAAGACTGTTGAGCTCCTCAGCTGGAAGGATGGTATTGCGGTCAATGCACTAAAGTGAGGTTTTGGAAAGCTGCGTTCTCCTCTCTCTGTGTTCCTCAGGTTCCCCTCCTTACCTCACCAGAGGGTGGTGAGGAAGACTTCATTAGTGGTTGTGCAGCACTCAGATACTCCAGTGATGGGTGCTAGATAAGCAGATTTGAAAAGGGTCCATTGTTAGGGGTATGAATTTCGGAGAGCCAATGCAGCCGAGTGGATTAGATATTGGGCTCAGAGTCCGAAGACCTTGAGTCTATTACCAGCAATGACTCATTGGTGCCGTGAGCTTGTTTCGCCTCTAGCACAATGATGCTCTTTGTTGGGCTATTGCAATGTGAATAATTAATAATGATCATAGTAGAGCTCATCGGGAATTTTTCAATCAAACTTTTTTTTTCTGCTGAAAAATGCCAGTTAATCAAAACCAAAACTGTTCCCGAAACGGGCAATTTTGACACATCTTCCCACTTGAAAATCCGGGGGGGAGGGGGGGGAGGGTTTCAAGCTTATCAAAACATTCCACTTTGACATTTTCTGAAATGAAAAGTTTTTGATTTTTCAAGTCAAAACAACTTTTTGTTTTGAAACTGTAATAAATTTAGGCTGCAAGAGGTTAAAAAAAGGTGGAAAAAGTTGAAATCGAAACAAAATATTTCAGAGCTACTGAAATGTTCCAGTTCACCCACAAACAATTTGGTTGGCCAGTTCATGAAGATTTTTGCAATTTCAACTCTGTCTCGATTTGGCATGGGAAACTTTTTTGGTATCTTGATTCTCATTGGACACAAAACCCATTTCCTGCCTAGCCCTAGTTATAAATACATTTTGATCCCCTGTACAATTTCCCCTTTTTAAAACTAAAGCCCATTTCTGGAGAGTGACACAAATACCGAAGAAAAGAAGGATAACTTTTCAAACCAGCTTTTGTTTCTCATCGCATGCTCTTCCAACTTTAAAATAACCCCATCCAGACAGATTGTTCTAACACAGAACAAATTCTTGGAGCCAAGGTCTAGACTCCTAAAAAGATCCGTTTCTAATGGAAGTGCCAAGAAAGCAGAGAGAAGTGCACCATGACGATAACATATGAACCTATGAATAGCTATATTTGAGCAGATTAGAATGTACTTTGTCTACGTTCTAGCCACAGTCTAATCCAACAAAAAAGGGAGAGAGAAAAAGAAAGCAAGCTTCTTTGCTGCACTACAAAAGGTCATGAAAGTTGTTCAAAGCTTGGTATTGATGGAAGTGGGTGCATATTTCCTGAGATTTAAAATAAGAGGGAAGTAGCTTGTCCTTTAGGTGAGCCGTGCTCAAAGTAAAGCATCTTTTCACTGATTTGAAGCAGTCTCCCATGCTCTAGTCTCCCCTGCGTCTATCGACATGCAGGATAAATGGAGACTGCATCTCACTGTTTTTAGCGTTACCTACAATTCAAGGGCAGAATCTGGGCCATTCTCTGTGGTTGACAAACAAGCGGAAAAGGGAGAAAGGTGAAGTCGAAAGGGGAGTTTGTTGTTGCTGTATCCCGGTGCCTGTGACTTGGGGGCAGGGATCTTTGCTAAAACATCTGGTTCCAAATAAATCAAAGTGGCCACTATTGCTCTTAATGGCCTAAAGTCCTGAATCCAAGTGCTCCAAGTCCAGATAGGAGCTGAGGCTGAAATCCCGTCCCCATTGAAATTAATGGCAAAGCTCCCATTGACTTCAAAGAGGCCTGGATTTCACTCTGTTTTTTATGGCTTGAGCGCATCTCTAGACATCATGTTAAATGCCAGTTATACTGTAGCATAGGAGAATTACAGCGTGTGTATTAGGGTAACCCACAAAGAACCCAGCTGACAGGGCTCCGCTGTTCTAGCTAATGTACAAATAAATAGTGAGACAGTTCCTGCCCCAAAGAGCGTCCAATCTAAATAGCCAACGCCAACAGAAGGAGTATGATCACCCTGTTTTACGGGTGGGGAACTGAGGCACAGAGAGATTGAGTGACTTGCTCCAGGCCGCTCACAAAGTCTGTAGCCAAACAGGATGGAACCCGGCTCTCCAGAGTCCAAAGTCAGGGGCTTCACTAGACAAGCCCCTCTCCCCCGTAAGGCTGTTTGCTAAGTTCTGTCACGCTGCTATGGAACGATGGTCCTGGATTGTAAATTCCTCTTCCTCCTTCAAGGAATTTCATTCTCTGCAGGGAGCAGTGAGGATAGAAGATGTGGAATGAGTAACACTTCCTTGGCTCATACTCCTAGAACCTGTATGCAATACCATCATTGTGTGTGTATCCAGGTTTGGCACAACTTGGGTTTTTTTTTAATAATTTAGACAGTTAATATCAATATTTATTTGTAAGCATTTTTTCTGATTTTTGTCGATTTACATTTTGACAGTTGTGGGAAATCATTGGCAGGGTCAGACGGTAGAGGAGGTCAGCCAATAATGATTGAATAACAGATGCTGAGATTCAAAAAGTTGACACTTCATAATTCTTCAAACACAAATTGTCAGCAGCCCCTGTCAAAATATACAAAGTACGTATCTTTAAATCCAACTCTCCTACATTTTCAAGCAGGATTTTTCTTTCCTTGCCTATCTGTAAGCTTCTGTTGTTATCAATGGAAATATTCTTTTCCTCCATTTGAGTGCATATGGTGAAATTGACGTTTATCAACATTTAGCAATTAAGACCTAATCCTTCCAAGCCTGCGTATCTCTATCTCAGTTGTTTCAGTGCTTGGGAAAGAATGTGTCATCTGCTCTGCTGGGGAGACGTTTAGTCCATAAACTTTATAGACAGCCCATAGGCTAAATTGCCACTGACAACAGGTGACGTGTTCTCCTTTGACACCTGTTTTGTGTGAACAGTTCATACCATGATGGGGCCTCTAGGCACCGTTGCAATATACATCATAATAATTTCCCCAGTTCGCCCTTCCCTCTCCAAATTAAAATAAAAATTGCAGGACTTTATGGGAACTTCTCTCTTCAAATATATTTGCATGGGCAGATGCTGTGGATACACAGTCTCTGCCCCCAGATTGATAATACTCCTTAAGACTGGAACAGGGACCTGTTAGAGGAGCTTAGCCCTGTCAGAGTGGGAGGAATGTGAGGGGCGGAGGGGGCCGGGAGGGAGGGATCAGCTGTGCAGAAAGCCAGAGTCTGATTCCACAGTCTTTCCCGAGCTCCGGCCACATGCTGGACATGCAAAAGATCCTTGTTTCCTTGGAAACAAATTATTCGTGCATGCACTGCAGCAAGTTGGGAAAGTTTGCCTTCATCAGTCCCCCACAGTGAGAGGAATAAGCTGCAAAGACGCTGTCCCAGGGATCACAGTCTGATTGCTAGCCTGCTTTTTTTTTTATTTACATCTATTAAAAAAATATCCCTCTGCCTTTCCTTCTAGAGATGCCAGAGACAAAGAGCTCTCCTGGCACCTTTCAATCCTCACACGTTTCTGGCTTTCAAAGGATCACTATCACTGTTCAGTCTGACCTCCTGACTGGCGTATCCTGCACTGAACCTGATAAAAATATCCCTTAGGGCCCCAGATCCTCTGACACTCAGCAAGTCTTGGCCTGCAAACGCTGCTTCCCCCTGGAAGCCAGCAAACACAGGCAGGCTTTGGCCTCGTCTCTTTCCTTTGTTTCCTTGCCTCTTTATTCACCTGCCAGTAAAGCACCAAGTAGGGTTTGGAGATGAAAGACCCAAACCAGCATTCTGAACAATACATCTCTAGGGCCAGACCCTCAGCTGTGGAAATTGGAGTCTCTGTGAAGCCAACAGGGCAGGGCTGATTTACAGCTGGCTAAGAGACTGAACATTTTTGCATCGGATGAGTCCAGCACAGACTGCAAGATGAGATGAGCACAGATGGAGGTCAGTAGAGCCGCCATCAGCTGTGGTAGCGTTAACGTGGGTTCTCCAAAGCTGCTGGTGAAATCGGTGTCTCCCTCCTGCTTCTTCTCCAAGCCCTGAGCTGTGAACAAAGGCAGCCGAGAGGGAAGCAGAGATGTGTCGGTGGGAAAATGGACTGGACCAAACCGGGGAAACTGCGCTTTTTCCTGGCAGAATTCTCTCTGAATCCCTCCAGCAAGGAAGAATGGGTGGGAGACAGTGTCCGTTCCCCCCGCCCCCCATGCACTTCTCAGGATTTGTCCCCATCGCATACCAGGTGCAAACTGCACTGGAGTTGGCATGGTTCAGCCCTTCGGCATCTGCTCTACAGGTGACTCACTTTGTGGGCCCATAGATGGGGGGCATAGAAGGTGGGGAAAGGACAGGGTATAGCCAGTGGGGCCAGGAACCGAACGCATGCACCGGCGGTGGCTGTGTGGTTATTCCATCTGGAGTGAAGATCAACCCCATCCGTGTATGGATTCCCCGCGCTGGCCCACTATCTCTCCCTTATCGATGAAGGTTCTATTGATTTGCAGCAGTGCAGAGAAGGCTGCTGCAGCACCCTGCTTGGATCTGCCAGACCGTGCTGTTAGTGTGGTTTGCAGCGGGCCATGGAAGCCTGCTGCCGGAAGAGAGGCCATGCACTGTGACACACACTGCGGTCGTACCTTGCTCTGATGTTGATTTGTGTTACTCTGGTGCAACATGCTGCAAGAAACAACAAAGCAGCGTGGCAAAGATAATGGTAATTCAACCGAGCAAATGGAAACTTCCCTGTCGTCTTCCTTCTAAGCAAACCTTTCTCATTTGATACATTTGAGGGCAAGTTCAAGGAAGCAGAAGAGCATCTGTTTGCAGACTGCACCAGCTGTCGGATGTTCGCTTTCGTAGACAGGAGATGGTCCAAAGGGGCTAGAATGAAAGGAGAAGATACCACAATATGGTACTATCTAGCCTAGCCTCATGCATTGCCTTTGGGGTTGCTCCGTTTCTGCTGGAAACAAAGCATCCGATTCCAAAAGCAGCAACTCCTATCAAGTTTAAATCAAACTGCTTTCCGCAGAAATACATCAAATCCAGTTACCTACTTTCTTTATCATTTGGACCTTTCTGATTCTCCAAACAGAACCCCTGAACCTTCTGAAGTTTGTCTACCCCTTCCAAAGCTTTGTCTAGATTGGGAATTTGCCCCCTTTCCAGCAGTTGATGACTAGACAGTGATGTAGCGGCCCCTATGCAAACCTCTGGTGCAGACAGGTAAAGCTGCTGTTTGAACTGGTGGAATTCATCCGTGCTTGAAACCATTGTATAAGCTCCATTGATGCAAATCATGGCTTTTCTTGTCTATGCCTGGAGTTTGTTTTGTGAAGCTATATATCTGGCCATTGCTTGGTGTAATAGGCCTTGTCCATAGTGGGAATTTGCCCCTAAGTCAGAGATGTGAGTTTATGCAAAAAGGCAAGGAAAAATCCTATAATAGTGCAATGAAATGAAGGAAAGCGATTTCTGGGAGTAGATCATAAGCAAGAGCTAATAATAATGCCTAACTCGTTATGTAGCACTTTTCATCCATAGATCTCGAAGTGTGTTACAAAGGAGGGCAGTATCATTATCCCCATTTTGCAGATGGAGAAACTGAGGCACAGAGCAGTAAAGTGACTTGTCCAAGAAAGCATGTCCAGTGCAGAGCTGAGAAGAGAGCCCAGGTCTCCTCACACTCAGGGCAAGTCTACCCTAGACGCGCTACATCCATGCAGCTGCACCAATGCAGCTGTGCCGCCATAGTGTGTCTGGGGAAGATACTCTATGCCGACAGGAGAGCGTCTCCCACCGACCTAGCACCAGACAGCGCTTGGGTGGCTGTCACTTGCATCGCTCGGGGGGGAGGGTGTCTTTTTTTTACCCCCACTCCCCAGTGACATATGTTAGATTGACTTCAGCGGCAGTGTACACCTGCCCCTACAGTCCGGGGCTCTGTCCTCTAGCCCCACTCCTCTCCCCAATGGCAGCTTCTCTACACTAATGTTTTGCTTTATTTTAAACTAATTTAATAAAATGTAACTTCCCAATGTGATGCTTCTCAGGGAATCACAACAGGTGTTCCCTACCAGTCCTTACAAGACGACAGAACTCTGCCCTCAGTGGCGGAAGTAGAGCAGTGTCACAAGAAGCCTGGATACCAACAGCCCTGCGGGAACACTCCAGTGCAGACTAAAAGTGTGTGTACTGGGGGAAGGAGCTCCTTGGAAGATGCCGTTGATCAAATTGTACCGGCGGGTCTGATTCCCACTTGCATCACTCCAGTGTTTTGCCAATGTCATTGTGACGGGTCGGACCCCCCTTCTGGGATGTCACCTGATGTATTGGGATTTCACTGAGCGTCCGCTGCTCAATCAGCCTGGGCTCCCTCTCCCTGCTTTGCTGAACTAAGCTGTCCGGCCTCCTGCAGCCCACACCCAGGTAGGGCCACCCCCCACTGCAGACACAGACTGAAGTCAGCTCTGCGTGAGAGGACTCCCCCAGCACTCACGTGCACACCCCTTTTGGGGAGATAAACCCCAAATAATACTGTCTTGTGCTGTATAGAAAAATCTGCACAGCGCAAGCTCCTAAAAATCCACCCTCCTCTTCAATGTGAAGAAGAGATGTGCACACTTCTTGCCCCCCCGACCAGTTAGAAATTGCATAAACTGGGGTTTATTATAAACAAGAAATATGTTTATTAACTACAAAAGGTGAATTTTAAGTGGTTAAAGAGAGAGCAAACAGAACAAAGCCGATTCCCTTAGTAAATAAACACAAGCCTTGGACTGAGCTTAACACACTAGACAGGCTGGATACAAATTAGCAAATTCTCACCCTGAGTGGTAAACAGGCTGGCAGATTCTTAAGACACAGGCTTTCCCAGGTTTTCTTACACAAGCTAAAGATCTTAGCCAGTTCCTCGGGTGTTTTCAGGTGTGGTGTTGTAGGGAGAGTGAGGACCCCTCGTGTCCCTCTTATCTCTTCCCCCCCACCCCACCCCACTTGCTGGAAAGCTTTTTTGCTGTGACCTGGGTCAAACAGTTCCCATTGTGTAGTGCTATCTCTGAGAGGTTTCTATTGCACACAGTTCCTGGGGTAATCCTTGTGCTTGGCACATTTCTTCAGTAAGCCACTAATATTGTTTGGCCTCATCCAACATGGCACATTTGAAATACAGAGACATGGTCAATGTTCCCAGCTTCAGATACAGCAATGCTACATGCATACAAATTGGATAAACACATTTGTTAGGCTATAGATATTCAGGCCTGTCTGTAAAGGCCTATACTTTAAGAATGTAGGTGTATTCTTATCACTTAGCTAGTTATAGAGGTACAAAACAATCAAAATCACAGTCTGCCTGTGTATAGGCCTTCTCTCACTATACTCTAAGGCCGTGTTCTTAGGCTAAGATCTTTGGCTAACCAGCAGAGGCAGCCATAAGTTGGAACATGTATGGTCACATCCTTACATTCCAAGCTAGTCACATTGAAATAAGGTGCTATTGGGCTGTTAGGAATACAATCCTGTCCTAATAATGCCTATCACCTCCAGAGAAAGGGAAGAGCCTAGAAAATGTAAAAGGAAACTTTGTTTGATAGCATCCTGTCTGGCAAGAACTCACTTATCAATAGCTGGGGTGTGAAATCCTCATTTCTTTGTTGTTCTATCATTTTAGTCCCCACTTCCCTATTGTTTGTCTGTATAATCTCTGTCTGGTTCTGTGATTGTTTGTCTGCTGTATAATTAATTTTGCTGGGTGTAAACTAATTAAGGTGGTGGGATATAATTGGTTAGATAATCATGTTACAATAAATTAGGATTGGTTAGTTAAATTTCAGTAAAATGATTAATTAAGGAATAGCTAAGCAGAACTCAAGTTTTACTATATAGTCTGCAGTCAATCAGGAAGTAAGGGGGGAAATGGGAACAGGGAATGGGGGGGATTTGCTAAGGGGGGGGAAATGGGAACAGGGACACAGGCAAGGCTCTGTGGTGTCAGAGCTGGGAAGGGGGACACTAAGGAAGGAAATTGAGATCATTGCTTGCTGGAAGTTCACCCCAATAAACATCGAATTGTTTGTACCTTTGGACTTCGGGCATTGTTGCTCTCTGTTCATGCGAGAAGGACCAGGGAAGTGTGCGGGTAAAGGAATAAGCCCCCTAACAACGTTCAGTAAATCATCCCCTTTCCAATGAGACCCTACATGAGCCATCTTGCATAAAGTATATCTTAGTCATACCATATTCTTATCATTACCATATTTCCATGAAGAATATGGGGTGTAATGTCACAATAATCGCACTGCACTCAACAGAGCTGCTCTGGTGTAAGATTCCAATGCAGCAAGGCACTTAAGCATATGATGTGCTTAACTTTAAGCACACAGGCTTAAGCACGTCTGCCACTGAAGACATTGGCTATTAAGCACATGCTTAACTTTGAGCATATGCTTAAGTGTTTTCTTGACTCAAGGGCTAAAACTGGAAGAATGTAGTAAATCCATTTTCTCTTTAGTGAACCTCCTGTCCCTTCTTTTCAAAATGGTCTGCAAAACTATCATAACTGAACAGTAGAGGCCAATCTGCCCTGGCTAGGTGATTGGACAGGTCTTTGCCATCCCTAATTTCTCTGTTTTTTGCCTGACTCCTCTCCAAAGAGGACAGAAATGTTTATGCCAGAAAGCTGGGGGAGCAACATGCAAACCAATGCACAAACAGGAGAATGCTAAGTGAAAGAAAGCACAGACACTAATCTACTAGCCTGATTCCTGGCTTCTCGGCTGAGCATTTTGATCCTGGGCTCAGCTATCAGTAAATAGGAGTTCATTTTAAAGTGAATCTTTACCTGGTTTTGAGCAATCATGGGTCAGATGTACAGATTTGGCTCGGAACTCATGACCAATTCATACTGACTTCAGTGCAAATCCCAGAAAGACTCAGCCTCTGCCGTGAGATCTTAACCCAAAACTCAGGCAGGATAAAGCCCAAGACGGTCAAAACAAAGAAAAAGTTTGCACAACCCCCTTGCAAATCAAAGCCTCTGAATTCTGCATGGCTCTGAAGAGGCACAAAGGGAAGAGAGATGTACGTTTTTGTCTTTGGGTGCCCGTCTTTGAATTCAATAGGAATGTGGCCTCTGTGATGGGGGCGGCAGGATTTTAGCCCTAAGAAAGAAAAACAAACCACTTCTGAAGTCGCTTCTCCCCATCTGACTCCAGGAGGGTGTCCTTTCCCATTGGGTGCACGCAACGTATGAGCGTTCTGACAAGTCCTCCCAACCCTGGGATGTATAACGCACCTAGCAACCCACATACAGAAGTGATTCAATATGACAGTGCTCTAGTGCAGCCTAGTGTTTAAAGCTGAGAATCTGAGCTGTCGCTCTGGTTTTCCAGGGCCCCTTGCCTGTAACGCCCAAGCACTGATTCTCTTTCAAAGCTGGGACTTTCGTTATTATTTATACAGCACCGAAGGCTGTGGTAGTGGAGCAAGGTTTGCATGACAGCAACAATATCCAATCCCATCATACCAACTCTCTTGAGGGGGAAAAAGGAAAATGAGGTGAGTATTAGGGGAATCAGAGCCCCTTCCGGTTTTCCTGAATGTCTCAATTTAGCTGCATTTTTGATGGTTGTGCAGTCCATTGTGGGGAGTGTCTGCGCCAGACACTGCTTTGGGCCCCGCTCCCTCGAGCTCACCCTTCGCCAATTATCTTAAGCTAGGCTACATGAGAGGCAGAGTTGTCTAGTGCACAGGGCACTGGCCTGGGAGTCGAACGCCTGGGTTCTCTTCCATCCTCTGCTGCTAACATGCTGTGTGGCCAGTTGCTTGCCCTCAGTTTCCTTGATCTCCTTGTCTAGTTGTTTTGTAAGCTCTTTGGACTGGGGAAAAGTGACTGGTTCTTCCTCTGTGTCTTGCACCACCTACCACAATGGGGCCCTGATCTCACTTCTGGCGTCTGGGTGCTCGTGTAGTTCAAACACAGCTGGTTCAAATGCCAGTGTAATATTTCCCAACGTGTGTGTGTGTGTGTGTGTGTGTGTGTGTGCAGCCTTCACTGATTTTTTTCAACACGTTTGAAAATCCAAACCTTTCAATGAGCTCTAAATACAAATAAGAATCCGGAAGACAGGTGGCCCCCCGGCTCACGGAGGCGGAATCTGGAGGTGGCTCAGCCCTAGACTGTTCAGGGCTTTGGATTTGGGACCAGATTCTTAAAGCTATTTTGGTGCCTAAAGATACAGCTAGGTGCCCAGTGGGATTTTCTAAAGTGCATTTGTGCCTTAGGCTTTTGTAATCTCTCGAGGTGCCTATCTGTATCTTTAGGCACCTAAATACATTTAGAAATCTGCTCCTCGTTTACCTGCCCATGAACCGCCCCCACTAGATGACTGGCAGCCAGTGCAAAGCACCGCAAATGGATGTCATCTGCTCTCATTACCCCAAACTTCCTCAGAAAGCAGCTTGTGTTTGTATTAACTTTCTGGGTCCCATTTTTCCCCCCCCCCAGGCAGCCACTGTTGCCTTGGATACAGATCATTGCAATGGACTGTGAGACAGGTTTGCAAAGCTGCACCTCCTCCTGTGGCAAACCTGTGTTAAATGTGAGGTTTAAAACTCTGGGCCTCCGAGCCTAGACCCTCTTTCTTTATTCTCCTGCCTTTGGTGAGCATTCTGTACCTCTCTCTGCATGTCTGGGTAACTGGTAAAGATGACTGAATGGGCACTCCACTCAGTAACTACATTCTCCCAATCCATGTGCTACAGCACTGTCATTTGTCAGGGGGCTAGTATGTGCTATGTGACACGCAGGAGCTGAGCCCAGCTGGAACCTGCAGCCGGGGTGACTGGCGTCAGCAGGACGAAGGACGTTCTGGCGCTTGACGTGCTACCTTGGGACTCTGATGCCCTGGATTCGGTTCCCAGCTCTGGCACAGGCTCCCTGTGTGAGCTTGGGGAAGTCACTCGACTCTTCGTGCCATCAGTAAAATGAGGATTATAGCTCTGCCTTACTTCACCAGGTGCTCTGGTACAACAGCAATGGGGGGGCAGGCAGATTGTCCCTGCAGGACTCATTTGCTGCTGCTCGGACCATGCAGCCTCGTGTTGCCTTCACCATGACTCTGCTCTCCACCCTGCCCTTCCCGAGCCCCAGCTCCCGATGCTGGCACAGGCAAAGAGCCTGGCTCCTGTCAGACTTCCACCATCTTCCCCCTTTCGTTCAGAATCCAGCCCATGCTGCTCCTTTCAGCTGGATTTTTCACGAGTGCTCAGGGTTGACCTACCTCTGCTCCTGTTGAAAGCCAGGGGTGCTCAAAGGGAGCAGAATTGCGCCTGATGGGCTGGGTGCTTGTGAAAAGCCCACCCAAGGCTTGTTTGTTAAATTCTCCACGGGCTTAGCTCCCTTCCCCACTTATCCAGCATCTGCCTCTCCTCTGGCTTTTCTCTGCCCACGAGGTCAGGGGCTCTTGCCATGTGGACTAGCCCCGTGCACTCTTCTCCATCCTTGACTCTCATCTCTTTTTTTTTTTAAATGCCATCTGCACGCCAGATCCTCAGCTGGTGTAAAGCCGTGTGGCTCCCTTGACTCCAGTGAAGCTAGGCTGATTGACACCTTTTCTCCTTTAACCCCACTTCTTATTGACTCCTCCCAGCTGCTGCTGTATTTTATCTGAACTTCGCAGAGACCGAAACCCTTAGGGGCAGATTTCCAAAAAGCACCAAAGAGATTTCGAAGCCCCTGTCTCTAAAAGTCAGTGGGACTTCCAGGCTATCTCGCCCTCATCACTGCCTTGATCCTCACAACACCCTTGTGAGGCAGGGTAATTATCCCCATGTTACGGGGGGCAGGGGGGGGAGTTGAGGCACATCGGGGATACATGATGACTTGGTCACACAGGAGGTCTGTAGCAGAGTGGGGAATTGAATGAGGGTCTCGGAGTTCCCAGGATGGTGCCCCAACCACTAGACCTGCTCCTCAGGCCCTCAGTTGCATATGAGAATCCGCCCCCAACATTCCAGTTGGCCCACAGGATGGTTCTGTCTTTACCAGAAAGAACTCAGTGTTACTCAATGGAATTCGCCCCTCAGGCTTGGCGGGATTCTCCGGTTACCTCACTGGACCTGCATTTGCTCTGGGGATACAGCTGGTCTGAGGTACAGCTCCCCCCGTGCCTACCAAATGCCACCTCACTCCCTTCCTCGCATCCCACCGCACCCACCATTGTCAGCACCATGCCCAGCGGTCAGCCCCCCTGAGAGATTATCATCTCAGGCCAAGAAGCCCCCCCCCCCCCCCCCCCCCCCCCCCCCCACACACACCATTGAAGAATGCAGTGAAGCAGTAGCTACTAAAGAAAAATCCTCATGTATAGGTTTGGACACTTAATTTGGTTTGCTTTGGTCAAATTTCACGCTGCTGCAGGTTTTGATTTATGCGCTTGGAGAGTCCTTTGCTGTGCTGCAGAAAGCCAGCTCGGCCAGCCTGCTATAATTAAACAGCCTCAACTCCTCAGATGCCTCTTCTTCTTTTAGTGACTCCGGCATGTCCGGATCATCCTGACGGTAAACAAACTAAACAGATTGCTTTCACTTTCCAGTCCTTGTCATAAACAGACTCGGGATATGACAGCTGCCTGACAAGCCATTAAGATAATTTGATCATTGTCATAATAATCCCACCTACTTTAGACAATGCGCTAACCCTCTCTTTGCAGCTGAGGTTATAAAACACAGATGCTAATGATGCAGCGCTCTGTGAAATTATTTATTAGTGGCTTTTTTGGTAGCACCTAGAGGGCCTGGCTGAGATCCGGCTCCTATCGTGCTAGGCTTCCTACATCCCTGTCCAATAGAGCTTACTACCTAAACAGAGGGCAGGAGGGGGAAACAAATACAGGATGTTATGTGTCCAAGGTCATAGGCAGAGCTGGGAATAGGGGACTGTATTTCTGAGTTCCAAGGTGCAAGAACCTGTGGGACTAAAATTCAGGACGATGGCAGTGGAGGGGTTGTAAGCTACAAACATTTCTGCATCGCCTTTGGAAGCTCAGGCTGAGTATCTGTTGGAGAAACCTGTGAAGCTAGACACAGCAGGAAGTACCGCCCTGCAAGGCCTGAGTGGCGGCCCCCTGCAGCCCACTGATTGGCTCATCCTGGTATATAAACCAGGAAGCCAGCTGGGGGAGCTATCTCAGCAATGATGTGAGCTGCCTGCTAGCTCCTGCTCTAGAGTTTCTTGATGTGGACCCTAGACTCTGGCTTCTGACCCGGGTTTGTCCCTGACCCTGCTACTTGCCTCCCGCTTGCAACTTGGTGCCTGATCCTGGTATCCTGACCTGGCTTGCCCCTGGCTCTGCTACTTGGCCTATGCCTATGGCCTGGCCCTGACATAGTGACATCATCCCCTGTCTCTGCAATGCACCTGGATTTAAGCACATATTACTATTGATGATCCAAATCAACTTTGGATTTCCAGTTGGTAATGGGCAGCAATGAACCAAACTCCAAAGGTTTGGGTGTGAGTTCAGTTCAGATAAACAGTCAAATGTTTGGGTGTTTCTACCAATTGCTCAAGGTTCTGTGTCACTGAACATAACCTGTGTCACCTGCCATAACCATCAAAGGAGGGGAAGCATCAAATCCGTCCAACTCTGACGTCGAGCGGAGGAAAGGACCAGCTGCTGCAGGCTTGTGAATTATTAAGGCATTACCTAGAGCCATCTGTACCACAAATACCCCCAATGTTTGCATACCATGCCACAGCCCTACACATGGTGTCATATGGCTTGAACATCTGGACGGCCCTGTCCATGCTTCTTATCCATTTGTTACAATCAGGCATGCAACAGCAGCTCATTTTTGTTCTTGTGTCAACTCAGCTCAGGCCTGGAGTTTATGGCCTTGTCTTGTATTTGGGGAAATAATGAAGATGTCCACAGAGCAGAACAAAAAACAATGACTAGAAGTTCAAGCCAGACAAATACAAAACAGAAACAAGGTGAAGAAATTTACCAGTGGGGGTGATTAGCCATTGGAACTAACAACCAAGGGAAGTGGTAGATTCTCCATCTCTTGATGTCTTCAGGTCCAGAGCATTGCTTGAGCTGTGGCTGGGCCCAGTTCAGGGGTAGGTGGGTGAGGTTCTCTGCCTGTGTTATACAGGAGGTGTGACTAGATGATCTAATGGTCTCTTCTTGCCTTGAAATGGATAAATCTATAGAAAGGGAGAGCAAAAATCTGTGGGAGTCATTCGCCCACCTGTCCTACCTGAGCCCCTCTATGCCACTCCAGTGGCATAGAGGGGCCACTGATACACCCTAAGCCAGGGTAGAATCACAGCAGCAATGTAGGGATGACATCATTGGCCTTATAATGCACCCACGTTATGTTCCCACTTTGAAGATCACTATAAATCCACAGCAATCAGTCTTGTCTCCAGTCCTCTCTTCCATCCAATACACCTGTGTCCTTAATCCCGTAACCACCCCAAACACCTTCATCTGTACACTCTGCTGTGCTGGGGCTGTTTCCCCTCTAAACAGAGCCCCACAAAACTTTATTTTTCCATAGCACTCTTCATGCAAAGCCTATTCCTGCTCCCAAACTTCTTTGCGGAATTAAACGGGACAGGGGCTCTATAGCAGCAAACACTGGGGTGAAGATACAGGGCAACGAAAGCCAATTCAATCATAACACTGTTTGTTGTGCAAGGACCCATTTGGGAACAAAGCTATTAGGCAGAGCATACCAGACACCTAGAAAGTCTCTGATTCCTGAGATGCCGTCCATGTACTGATATGGCCCCTGTTCCCATAGTATCTGGGCACCTTGCAATCTTCAACGCATTTAACCTCACGATAACCCTGTCCTGCCTCGGAGGGGTATCTTCCATATTGTGCAGATGGGGAACTGGCACAGGCAGAGATCGAGGGTACGCTGACACTGCAAGTGAAGGTGTGGTGGTAGCACAGGTACACATAGGTGTGTTAGCTTTACTCTAGCGGGCATGGGTGCCAAGAGTAATGCCGATTGTGGCAGTACAGGCTGGCAACCAGAGCATGTACCCGTCTTCCCCAGCAGGCTGGGTTGCTAGCTGATGCTGCAGCCTCTCAATTGCTCCATGCTATGTAGGTTAAAGTTAGCATGGGTGTGCCCGCCCATGCTACAATCACACCGTTGCTTTTTCCAACTTTTTGTCAAAATACCAAAACCTCCCGGGCCCTTTATGCTGCCAGAGGAGCAGAATAGAACGTTAGGCCCCTCGATTTCTTTTCACAGTAACCGCCACATGCTGAGGGTGATCAGTAGGATCCCAAGACCTTTAGTTCCAAAATCTAGGCCTCCAGCACTTGAACTAAAGGACTACAGCTGGGATTGTGGATTCATGCACCCAATTTAATAGGAGTTGGACACCTAACTTCCTTGGGCTCCTGTGATGATTTGGGGACCTTTCTACAATGTGTGAGTGCTGTTTGCTATTGTGAACTTTCTTATGCTTGTTCCCTTATGTGCTTCAGCCACTATATGGGGACAAAGAGACACCTGGCCAGCTTACTGCATCCCCATTTGTGTTCTTTGGTTAATTTCTCACCTTCTCTGGGCTGTGACAATGAAGCCAGACTATGGTGTTTCTAGTCAGTTTTGCTGCCTGGTCCTGCTAGCACAGTTCTGTGGCATTCTCATTGCAGGCACATAGAGGAACGTTGTAAAATAAACGAATGAAACGGTTTTCACTGAGCAATGTTTCAGTCTTCAGAGGAAGGCACAGCCCATCTCCCACAAGGTGCACCTTAGCTGTGCAATGTACAATGGACTGTGTGTGTGTGTGTGTGTGTGTGTGTGTGTGTGGCCCCACCTGATGATCAGCTGGTTATTGCTGAAGCATGAGGGCTGAGAGCTCTTGCCAATTTTATGCTCGGTAGTTCAATAGCAAATAGTAAGTTAATGAGTATTTATGGGTATTTGTGCATCTCTGCTGGATGGAATAAGAATTGCTCAGCTGCGTGTCACAAGCTCTGTACTGCTAGCAGAGATTCTCCTTTAGCTCATGAAGTATTGGGAGAGGGAGGGAGGGTGTCTGTGCTTTTGCAAAAGAAGAGTCCAATTTCTGTCTTTACTGTTCCTGTGAATTTCCAAATGGCCATGTCCTGGGGCCCTTGGCGGCTTCTGATTGCTGCCATATTCCCATTTTGAAGTTTGCTGTTTGCTTCAGCTGAATCCTGTGCTGGTGAGTTCCACCGGCTGATTGTTATCAGCATTCTCCTAGCGCTCTCTACCACAAGCATACAGATTATGTCATTGCTTTAGATAGTGAGAGGAAGGATGGCCCAGTGGTTAGGGTGCTGGCTTGGGATTCAAGGGATCCTGGTTCCCTTTAACACAGACTCTGTGACTTTGAACACAAGAGCTGCCATCCTGGGTCAGACCGTGGTCCATCTTGTGCAGTATCCTGTCTCCATGGGGAGTGTACAGAACAGGGCAATTCTGGAGAAATCCACCCCTGTCTTTCACTCCCAGCTTCTGGCAGTCAGAGGTTAAGGGTCTCCCCGAGCACGGGGTTGACCATCTTGGCTTATAACCATTGATGGACTGATCCTCCATGAACTTATCCAGTTCTTTTCTGAACCCAGTTATACTTTGGGCCTTTATAACATGCCCTGGCAATAAGTGCCACAAGTGAGTTGTGTGGAAAAAGTAACTTCCTCATGTTTGTATTAAACCGCCTGTCTGTTAAGCCAGGGTCACCTGATGTAATTTTGTATCATGGGAAAGGCTAAATAACATTTCTTTCTTCACTTTTTCAATACCAGTCATGATTTTGTAGACATCTGTCAGATCCTCCCTTAGTTTCTTTTCTAAGCTGAACAGTCCTGACCTTTTTTAGTTTCTCCTCCTATGGAAGCCATTCCATACCCTTGATCATCCTTGTTGCCTTTCTCTGAACATTTTCCAGTTCCACTCTCTCCTTTTTGAGATGGGGCGGCCAGAAATACTCCCTCACCGAGCTGTTGTGAGAATAACTATAAAGATTGCGAGGTGTTCAAATGCCTAAAATCAGTAGATCGGTTTAGTTGTGTGGAAAAACTGTTATCAGAGTCATCAGGAAATAAAAGGTTCCTGAATTTACCAGACTAAACCCTCTAGAAGGGTTTCTGATAGCTACAAACCAGCAACCTACTTAAAAAAAATGGATTCAATGGGAATTTCTATGCTCTGTTACTTCAGAATTCCCTTTGCAAGTATTTCCATGCACGTTGGCATCTTGCCTTTATCAGGGACGCTGCTATTGGAAGAGTATAGATCAAAGGTGGCAATTAGAGGCTTTTAGCAAACACACTCAGTCTATTAAGTTGTTAAATTATGCAGAGACAATCCTTAGAGTATTTGGTGGTTTTGGGGGGAGAGGAAGAAAGAATGTTGAAAACCATTGGAACGAGGCATAGGACACGTGTAGTTTGTCTTGGATCCGGCTCTCTACACTCGCATCTGTTGTCATTCACATTGCTCTAGGCTACTCAGAGCCAAGAACTCCCATCAGAATCCAGGTGCTCAAGTCTTGTCCCCCCCCAAAGGCTCACTGGTGATAAAGCTGGTGTAGGAAAGATGGGAAGGACTCAGGGGACAGGGGTGAATTGCTGGCCCTGCTGCAGATTTCCTGTTGTGACCTTAGGCAAATCATTTAATCTTTCTGTGCCTCAATTCCCCATATGGAACTTACGGGTACTACTTCCTTTCCCCTGCCCTTTGTCGGGCGTTTCTGTGTACACTTCTCTTCAGGGCAAGGACTGTGTCTTGCTAGCTTACATTTTACAGCTAGACAACTAAGGCCATGTCTACACTGGCAATTGAACAACAAAACTTTTGTCGTTCAGAGGTGTTAAACCCCCTCTTCCCCCGCCCCCCAAAAAAGACAAACGTTTTGCTGCAGCAAGTGCCAGTGTGAACAGCGCGTTGTCAGTAAGAGCGCTCTCCTGCCGACAATGCGAATGCCACTCATTGGGGGTGGAAGTATTTTTTGTCAGCAGAAGAGCCGACAAACAGCAGCTACACTGCCTGACTTTTAGTGCCACGGCTGTATCGACACAGCCGTGTTGCTACAAGCTGCATAGTGTAGACATGGCCTAAGATTAAGTGACTTCCCCAAGGTGATACAATGAGTCTATGGCAGAGCTAGGAATTGGATCCAGATTCCCTACATCCCAGGTCCATGTCTTCCTCCCAAAAGCTTGCTTCCTCTCTGATTTCACCTCTCCTTCACTGACATCCAACACTACTTGATTGTCTGTTTGTTTAAAATTTAAATTGACTTTACAATCAGTGGACAAAAGAGGCACTTTGACTCCATGATCACTTATAGTTGGGCATGATCAGGCAGGCTGTAAATTTCATCTGGATAAAAAGAGCGGTGCGCAGCAAAAACACAGCTTAAGTAATTAGTATTTTGACTTGTCCCTGTCTGTTACAGAGGGCACACTGCATAGTCCATGCCAAATGCCATGTGAGCAAGGCCTGGGTGCATTCCTTTGGATAGAATAAGGACTGTTTCATTCCTTTGCTCACACCTTGAGCTGAATCTGACCAGAGTCCTTCGGGAGGTTGAAAAAAAGTTTGGCCAAACTATTTTTTTTTCTTCCTAAACATTCATGTGTAGAATTGATTGAAACTTATCTACTGAAAAATTTGCCTGATAAAACAGGGTTTCATCAGAATCAACATTTTTTCATAGGAAACCATCAATTTCCACCACATTTTCGAATTTTCCAAGGGGAAAATTCGAAACCAAACACTGTTTTTGAATCAACATTCAAAAATGTCAACAACGACAAAAGCTGACATTGTGAAATGAAACGTTTCATTCGGTACCAACATTTTAATATTCAAATGAAACGTTGGATATTTTGATGTTTCATACTAATTTGAGATGAAAACAAAAGTCAATGTATCAGGTTTTCCCATGGAATGGAAATCCTGTTTTCTGAACATTTCAGTTCATGTGTGTCTGCTTGAAAGGGGCCTTCCCCAAGGCAGCTCAGGGGGTGTCTGGATCCCAAGCCCCTGTCTTTTTTGGATGTTTGAAATGTAGATCCACATCTGTATTTTCTGGCCTGGGGCTATCTCGTGTCCTCCTAGCTTGGTCTGGCAAAGGGAACAGAAATACTGAGAGATCACAAGGCAGGTTGTTCGCAGGGCATTCCAGAGCTGTCAGAAACTAGCAAACCTAGCACCAATCTCAATGGAGAGCAAGTATTTCCTCTCAGGAACAGGTTGGGATACATTTTGGGCTAAGAATTTTAAAAGCAAGGGTCAGGATTGAGAGTCACTAGCAGAACTGAGGGGAAGGGGCCAAGACTGTAATCGCATGGGTTGCAAATTGGGATTGAGGGTCGTTGAGCTGATTCGGGGGCAGCACTGGAATGGCAGATGGCTGCAGGTTAGGAGTGGCAGAGATGACCGTGAGCAGCCTGGACAAAGCTTGCCTGCGCTATGCGTAGATTTCACAGCAGTGCTGCCTGTAGATGACTTTCCTAAGCGCTCTGAAGCGGGCAAGTGGGGGGTGCACTTCCCTAGGTACTGGCTCGAAGCCCCTTTGTAGCCCAGCTGGTCCTGTGAAACACTCTCCAAAATAATTAAAAGGGAGGACCAGGAGAAGGAGGCCGCTTTGCAGTTTTAGTGGCGCCTGGCTCTGAGGTCTCCTCATGGCTTTTGAAGGTTAATGGGTTCCCAGCGTGTGTCACAAACACATTTCAATCTGCAGGAAGGACCAGTCTGGCAAGTCGTAGCAGGATCCTTGGAGAGGAGGCAGCTGCAGCTCCCAATTATATTAATAGGGGAGGCAAGGTTTTTAGCCAGCGAGAATACAAAATACAGCTAATTTGTTTTTAAAAGTTAGGGAAGTCTTGATTCTCACGGGGGGAGATGCTGCCGGGTGCAAGAATAGCGAAGACATTCACTTCAAAGCCTCTGACTGCCAACGTTTTCTCCTGCCCTCCCCCTCTGATTTCCCTGCTTCTTCCTAGATCCATGGCAGGCATCTCTGGTCTGCATGATGGCTCTCGCTCTATAGATCTAATTTTCTGCTTTTCATGTACTGTCAGGCAACAGTTTTGCAAGGAGCATTCCCACGGGCACAGAGCTGAGTAGCAGATAGAAAACATCCCTTACATGGAGCGGTGCAAACAGCACCCCCTCCGGGTGCACATCTGTCATGCAGAAGGTGAGCAGCTGCTCCCGCAGTTTGAGTTGGGTCATTCAGAAAACCATGTTACGGGGTGTGTGTGTGTGTGTGTGTGTGTGTGTGTGTGTGTGTGTGTGTGTGTGTGTGTGCGCGCGCACATGCACGGAAATGGGGTTGGCCCAGGAGGCCCCTATCCTGGGATCATTTCACGAGGGGAAATCTGTTGGAGATCAGGGCTACAGGAAATGGTTCTCCCATCCCATGAGAAGTTTCAAGACTTTGGAAAAATGTCCTGACCCAACTTGGGATGAAATGTCAAAATCCTTAAAATTTCAGCAAACTGAAAATCTGGGGGGGGGGGGGAATGGACTGGATCAATCAAAGTGTGTTTTGTAGTTGATCTTTTACGTTTTTTAAACATTTTTAACCATAAATTAACTTTACATTTCTAAACAAAAAGTAATTCAGAACCAAAAAACGGAACTGTTTTAAAAATGACAAAATGGGACATTTTGACAATTTCAAACCCTTTCTCCCTCCTCCCCCCAAAAATAAATTTAGAAATGGGAAGTTCATCAAAATCAACCCTTTCCTGCCAACAGTTTTGGTTTCAACGATTCGGCATTTTCTGATGGAGAAAGGTTTCATCAAAAAATCCCCCCACCAGCTCCACTCCGCGCCCCTCAAGAATTGCTCAGCATTTAGCAGAATCAGGCCTCTAACAGGAGGGAGAGCAAACGGTGTCAAAGCTGCTAGCTGATTTGGTCTGCAATATTTGTGTGAGGCAGAGAAACCTTTTAAATCATTCATCGTGACCCTGCGCCCACTGATAGCATCTTGCACCCACTTTGCACCAGGAATTAAGACTGCGCCACTGCCCTGCACCTTGGCACAGGTATAAATGACAAAACAAGGGGCAGGGCAACAGAAGCCAGGTTTGAGGGACCACACAGGGCAGTTGTGAATTGAGCCTCCTAAATCTAGCATGTAAAATGTGTGTCCTTTGCATCCCTTTGGCTTTTTTTATGCCCCTCACTCCTCCTCGGTCCTGTCACTTCTCAGTCCTTTACTTCTCTGCCCCTGCTGTGAAGGCTGCCCGGAGTTCTACATGTGCACTCCAGGACTTGAGGAGGAGACTCCGTTACCCTCCTGATGTAGCGACCTGCATGGAGCTTGGAGGGAGGAGCACAGGTTGCGAGAGGGAAGAGTTTAGAGGAGCCACCAGGAAGCCAGTCTGTGTGCACGTGGCTGGAATGCTGGCTGCAGCTGTAGCACGTCTGTAAATAGGTCTCTAAATAAAGAACCAGTTTAGTTTTAGAAACATGGAGTCCTCTCCTGTTGTTACCCAGCACACGGTACATGAAAGACAAAGTTCCTTTTGTGCCCAGCATCCTCCCAAAATGAATCCATCTCTGGTGAAGACCTGAAAGTACCTCTTCCCAGAATGCCCCTCACTGACTCTCGCCCCCTCCCCGTGACAATGCACCGTTGTCTGAACACACACCCGGTGATCATCTCATTTAAATGGACACATTAATCCTGCTAGGGCAGCCTCAGCTGAGGCTGAGTTACTTGTAACCGGAGTCTCATTCCACTCCCAGCTCATGGGATTTATGTTTATTCCCTGCATATGAAATGAAGTGTAAAGCAACTGCTGCCACATTCACAGTCACTCTACCTTGATTTGTTTTAGCAAGAGGGAGCGGTTTGCTTTGGTTTTTCTCTCTTAAGGAAAATGAAAATTTGAACAGGATTAAATCTAAATCCTTTTGAATTTTTAATCCTGAGCGGAATTCAAATGCTCCTCAGGCAGCAGCTCCAGTGACCCCAGGCAGCAGGATGAGGATGAGGAACTCTGACATGTCTCCAGCCGTTTTCGATTGCAAAACAAAAGTAGGATGAGAGGCTGGCCTGCCTTAATTGGAACCGCATTATTTCCTCCTTGCTTAAGCATCAGCCCTGATGGATGCTTGTTCTGCCTGTGGTTCCTAAAGGGCTTTCATGGCTGATGCATTGCAGAGTGGGATTTTCACCTACAGGTCATGGCGTCTAGTCATCGGCCTTGTCTACACTTCTAGTGTTTAGTGAAGATGCATCACAAGCCTGGCGCAAGCATTTCCAACCCTGTCCTCGGCTCTACACTGACTTCTCATTAAGTACTGAGTCAAGTTCGAGATCTTGGTCCTTTGTCTTCAATCTGCACAGGACACAGAACTTTCTGAGGGACAGGTCCCAGACTCTGGAACTAACTTCCGTGAGAACTAAGGGTCATCACAACCCTCTCCATCTTCTGCTGCAAGGGCCAGGCACAATTCTCCAACCAGCCTTCTCTTACATAAACACAGAGCAATTAAAAAAAAAAGCAAACAATCTCTCCCCTGGGGAAAAGATGAGAAAGAGAATGAACCACATGTAACCTCATGCTTAATGCACTAGTGGAAGGTACGCATGTACTATGCTGAGGAAGGTGTTATAAGAACCTGAATAGAATAGAACTGAACTGTGGAGTGACTGACCTCCCAAACACCCATACTCATATACTAATGCTCATAACTAAATGCACACACATGTAAATGCCTGTGGGTGAACGCAGGCTCACATGCTTGCGGCTCAGCAATAGGAAGGCACTGGCAGACAGGACAATGGTCCAGTGATTAGGGTACTAGCCTAGGAATTAGAAGACCTCACTTCAAGCTCCATATGCTCCCTTGGGAAAGTCAATTAGCCTTTTTGTGTTTCAGTTCCTCCTCTGTAAAATGCAGACAGTAGCACTGCCCTATCTCCCAGGAGAGTTGTGAGGGTAATTACATTGAAGCTTGGGAGGTACTCCGATACCACTGTAATAGAGGCCATGTAAGCACTATAGAGAGCTAGCTAGAATAACTTCCCACGTGTCTGGGACATCAGTCAGCTGTGCAAGTCTCTTGATACAAGCGTGTGTGAGGTTGCAAGTGTGCCTTTGCCCTGGACTGTGCATTTGGATAGAGTTATGTATGTGTTGCTTTTTGGTAGCTGTGGAAGGTGGATGAGAAGCCTTCTGGAGTGAGGGAGCGCATTATTGACCGTGTTGTGGGCCATGTGAAAGTTGCAAGGAGCACAGGAGACCTGCCCTTAACTTGTTACTGCCACGCTCTTCAGGTTTGAGTCGGGGGCACGGGTCCTGATGCATTTTAACTGTCTTGAAACAAAGTTTGTGGGTGTTTTCTTAATATCCGACGTAGTGCATTATTGTCAAGAGCAACTCGAACCCTGGTGTTACCCCTTCTGGCTTAGTTTAAAACTGGTGAATGCACATGGGGGAAAAACCCACCCCTGATCTTGGCTGTGCAATTAAAACAGTGCTGATCCTGACTGTGCCCAGAGATTTCCCCATCCTGCTGAATCCCCGAAGCAGCCAGCTGAAGCCAGAGAACGACCCACTGCTGCTTAAGCAGGTTCCCTTTAGGTTGAGCCCTTCAGGGAATTCTCCTTCCTCTCCCCAAGGGGACCTTGATCTGCTAGCAGCTCATCCCTAATTCTCATCCAATGTTAATGAGCATCCCCAGCTCCACTGCTGCTGAAGACTTTCATATTGGGATTTTCAGGCAGCGAGCGGTGTCTGTGAGTAATAGCCTCCCATTTTTCATTTTCGCTGTAATGGATGCTGGACAAGCTATTAATGCTTCCCCTCCAAAATCCTCTCCCTCCCCCGCCTCTTCCCCATCTCTGTCTCTCCCTCCCCCGCTTCGTGCGCTGACTCATGGCTCCCCGCAAGCAGCGAAATCCAATAGCGTGGAAATTAAGCATACAGTTCCACGGGAGGGTGTCAAGTTTGCAGGGCACAGCGCCAAAGGAAATAAGTAAAAGTGAGCGAAAGCCGAGGGAAGGGATCACAATAGACAAGCTCAACAAAAGCCCGTCCGCTGACCTTTCGGAAAGAGACAGCGCTGGTCTTGAATGCAGGAATCAATCATGTTCTTATGGACTAGGTGAGAGCTGACGAAGATACGTCCGGTGCCGCTCGGGATTGTGGAGAGAGAAAAAGCTTTTGAGATCCTGAAGGGCTGCGACTCAAAGCCAAAGGACCTTTTATTTATTTTCCCCTCAGCTCTCAACAGGAGATGAATGTCTTTCTTTCTCTAGGGTGCGGGTAGGAATGTACAGTTGAAACGGATAAAAATATAAAAGCAAACATGCCCTGGGCAGCAACGGTGGTCTTGGGGGAACAGTACTGGCGCTCTCAAGATCTGGGTTCAAGTGACATCTCAACCATAGCCTGTTGCTAAGTCTCTAAAGGCTGGGGGGTTTTCTAGTGCTCAGCAACCCCAATTTAAACTAGCTTTTCAAAAATCTGATTTGGGCCCCTAAATAAAGGCCAGATTTTCAAAAGCGCCCACAAGCCGCACCCAACATGCTGAGTCCTTTGGAGAATCTGCCCTTTAATCGCTCTATGTCTTTCTTCCCCCGTCTTCCTTTCTCTGACCATTGTCTACATAGATTGCAAACTCTTGGGGAAAAGGATTGTCTTTAACTATGTGTATGGGCAGCACCCCACACAACGGTGTCCTGACCTCAGTTGGGGCGGCGAGGTGTTAATGTAATGCAAATGATCATTCAAAGCCTTGATTGACACAACAAGCTGCTCTTGGGCTGCGGGATGCAAAGGAGTTTGGGATTGAAAAGAGGTTTGTATTAAATATATTACAGTAGCACTCGGGGGTCCCAGTCAGCATCAGTTGTGCTAGGCACTGAACATAGGGATGGACGCAGCCCCTGCCCCAATGATCTTACAGTCTAAGACAACAAGCAACACATGAATGGAAACAATCAAATTATACAACTTCTATTGTCCTATATCCACTTGGGGAAAATCCTCATGGGCTTTAATTTGCGGTAGCTCTGCTGCAGTCAATGCTGATTCACAACAGATGAGGATCTGTCCCTTGCTCTGTTTATTAAATTTAATTTTGGTTTAGAGAGGCTAACTAAGAGAACACTGACATTTTCCACCTGCCCCTCAGCCTAGCCCTTTGCCCGGGTAGTAAAATCAGAATTTGCCATATTGGGGTTTAGTGCTACTCACGCCGCATTAGATCTTGCATTGTAGATGGTTCTGAACACGTCGTAATACCCCTGCACCTCAGTCAGTCAGCTGTGTGCCTCCCTCAGTGCAACACCACTTCAACCTCAGCAGAGTGGCATGCAATGGAGGAGAGCATGTGGCCAAGAGCTTTTGATGAGCAGAATACAAGGTAGAGTATGGGATGGAGAATAGAACCCCGGGACAGGGATCAAATGAGGCTTGTGCACCAAGCCCTAAGACCGTGGTTCTCAAACTTTTGTACTGTGACCCCTTTCACATAGAAAGCCTCCAAGTGCGACCCCGCCTTATAAGTTAAAAACACGTTTTATATATTTAACACCATTATAAATGCTGGAGGCAAAGTGGGGTTTGGGCTCACAGCTCACAACCCCCCCTGCAAGAACCTTGTGACCCCCTCAGGGGTCATAGAATATCAGGGTTGGAAGGGACCTCAGGAGGCCATCTAGTCCAACCCCCTGCTTAAAGCAGGACCAATCCCCAGACAGATTTTTACCCCAGTTCCCTAAATGGCCCCCTCAAGGATTGAACTCTAAATCCTGGGTTTAGCAGGTCAATACTCAAACCACTGAGCTATCCCTCCCTCTGGACCCCCACATTGAGAACCCCTGCTTTAAGATATCCTCAGGCCACACACCCCACTGAAATTCTGCCTCAAATGAAGTGAGACCACTTCCCCCAGTCCTCACATGAGGCCCTGGCCCCCATGGCCAGCAAGGCAGCCGTGTCTCCCTGTGGAGATGAGAAGATGGGGTGAGAAGAAATCCGAACAAAAATTCCAGCACTGAAGTGACACTCCCTGTTTCACCACTGCGTTCCCTACAAGGTCTGCTTAGCCTCGCCCACTACAAAATCTTACACGTGACCAGTCGCCATTGGACTCTATGGGGACTAGATCCATGTGTGTTTGCATAGCCCACTGCTCTGGGTGTATCACCGATCCCCCTCAGCACCCAGTTACGGAGGCTGTGGGTCTGACTGGAGAAGGTCAGGCTTTCAGCTCTTTAGATACCTGCTTCAATACCTTGTATCAACTAAGAGAACAACCCATTGTGTTTGCAGGATCAGGGCACCAGATTGCAAGCTATGTGGGGTAGGGCCTTTCTTTGCCTTCGTTCCTGTCTACAAATCCCCTAGTGCGCTGTTTGGAACAATGCCCCCAATTCAGCAAAACATCAAAGCATGTGCCATTGCAGTCAATGAGACCATGCATTGGTGGGGATTTTCACAAGCACCTATATGACTTGGGAGCACAAGTCTCAAAACAATGATAGTTGTTCTCCTAAGTTAAAGAAGCCCGTTTGAAGTGTGTTGCTGATTCAGGGCCTATAGGAAAGATAACAAAATTCCCCCTGCAATGGAAGGGTTTAGCACCTTCTCTCCCTGTTAGGAAAAACTCCCCGCTAAACTATTACCAGATAAATGCAAAAAAACCCAATAAATGCCTAGATGCAAAAGAAACAAAACTCCGTGTTTTCATGACGGTTAGTTTCGCCAGCTGAAATACAGTTATCCTTGTGCCCCACCCACGGCGCTGTGAAATACAGCATAGGAATTCCTCAGAGCTCGAGCCTGCACTGAGTTCATAACTTTGCCTTCCTCGGATAGCTTGTCAAGCTGTCAGGAAGATATATTTCTTTTAGGAGAGCTGGTTTTAATAGCAGCTATGGACTGACCGCTTGAATTTCCACTCACGTTTTGTGAATGTGTGGGTCCTGTGCTGAGTTATTTTTAAACATATTTTGGGGTCTTTTTTTAAAAAAGCGGGTTCAGAATCAAAGGTAGGACGGGCTTAGTGCTTTTCACCTTTGTGGTGCTTTAAAGCCACTCTGCCACAAAAACTGCCACTCCCACAAATATAGCCGAGAGGTGGCATTATCTGGCGTGCGGTGTTCTGTGATGACACAACTCTTCCCCACCAAACAGACTTGCTTCCCCCACCCTCTTCTCTTTTTTCTGTGCATCTGCTCGTCAGCTAAGCCAAACACCTGTAGTGGCTTTATTTTTGGACCACCCATCTCCATTACACTTCAATCGTTCCTTTTTTGATGTAGGGAAGCTTTATGATGCCTGTTTTATGGGCAGGTAAACCGAGGCATGGAAAGATTGTGTGACTTGCCCAGGAGGAGAGTGAGCCAGTGGCAAAGCTGGGTATGGAACCAGGTATCCTTACTGTTACCACTACACCATTATTAAAATAACCACTAGGGCCTGCCTCTTGTACCTTGGGCAAAGCAAAGGCTATGAGCGTAGTGTATGAGCTGGTCATATATCATATTGCTGTGCTCCTTCACTAGACGGTTTATGGTTCTGACACGGGCTGTGGAGGAGAGAGGAAGGACTCATCAGAGCTACAGTGGTGTGATGGGATAAAGCTCTTGTAGGGCCCAGAGTGAAGGAAAGAGAGCTGGTTGGCCAGCTGGGCTGTCACTCACCCAGAGAGACAGAGGCGGGACTTCTTTCCCCCCCAAGGCTTCTGGGTAGGGAAACCCTTTACAAAACTTCTTGGCTTCCCTTCCAGCTGAGGGTGAGAGTTTCTGGCAGAAGGGTCTCCTGGAATTACAGAAGGTAGGTGTTTGCTAAATATTTATTTGAATATATCTGGGTGTTATGTTTTTTAAAAAATTCCTCTGAACTTGCTGCTTATTGCACAACCTTGCTGTTGCACTGCAACAAATAGGAATGGGATAGATACCAGGAATCAGCTAATCAAATTCTCCATTTCTCAGGTATAATTTACCCAAGGTGACATTTGCTCATGACACCAGATTTATTGGCTCTGGTTTGTGTGGGGAGTGCCATGCGGTGTGCAGTGAACCCAAGTGGTCAGGACCTCTGTTTAACAACTCATGTTAAAGATGGGGTCTTCAACAGCACAGTGCTCCTTAGGGGACATTGCTTACCTAATGCTTCTTAGGGGGAAATGGCTCATGTTGAATTGCTAAACACTTTACAAAGGAGGTCAGTATCATTATCCCTATTTTACAGATGGGGAAACTGAGGCACAGAGGTATGACGTGACTTGCCCAAGATCAGACAGAGCCTGGAGTAGAAACCAACTCCTATTCTATGCTCCCTCCTGTTACATAGCTGGCAGAGTTCGGCAGGAGCACAGATCTCATGAGTCATAGTCCAGTGGCTCTTAACCTTGCCAGACAACTGTGCCCCTTTCAGGAGTCTGAGTTGTTTCGCATACCCCCAAGTTACACCTCACTTAAACTGCTTGCTTACAAAATCAGACATAAAAATACAAAAGTGTCACAGGCTGCTATTACTGAAAAATGGCCGACTCTCTCATTTTTACTATATAATTATAAAATAAATCAGTTGGAATATAAATATTGTACTTGCATTTCAGTGTCTAGTATATAGAGCCATATAAACAAGTCATTGTCTGTATGACATTTTAGTTTGTACTGACTTCGCTCGTGTTTTTTATGTAGCCTGTTGTAAAACTAGGCAGATATCTAGAGGAGTTGATGTACCCCCTGGAAGATTTCTGCATACCCCCAGGGGTACACGTACCCCTGGTTGAGAACCACTGCTGTAGCCATTAGGCAGCACTGCCTTCCATTTCCTTGCCTTTGCTGACAGCACTTCCTCCACTTGCTTTCCTATCTGAGCCCAAACCTGCTTAACATGACATCTGAGAGGGTCAGAGCCTTGTGAGGTGGTGTAGCGACAGTACTGAGTGATGGGCTGGTTGGGGAGGGAAGGAAGAAAATATATACTTAAAAATAAACCTAAAAGGACACAGCGACGGGAGAAGTTTCTTTCTGTTGTTAGAAAATAAGAAATAAGGTTGTGTTCTGTGTACAGCTCTTCAGAGGCTAAAGAAGAACATTTTCTGTTTGAACGTGTCGCATTTAAAAGCCAGCGCTCTCTCCCCAGCAAGATAAGGAAGTTTTTCTTATTTGAAACTTTCAGTATCTACACTTGGCCAGCTGCAGGGAGTTGGATCCCTTTGAGCCATTCAGCAGAGACAGAGGAGGGGAGTGAATGAAGTATGGCTCAGTGCAACAACCTAGAAGGCTTTTTCTCCTTTTTCCCCCATCCTGGAATTAACTAATAATAAGAAACCAAAGGAGCCAGAATAAGGAGCATTGTGTTTTTTATTCCTTTGTTTAAAAGACATAGATGGATTTCATAGCAATTATTAGTCAGCATTTTTATTGTAGTCCTCAATGTGTATACGTCCAGCGCCTACCAGAATGGGGTCATGACTGAGATCTCTATCGTACGGTTTCATTGTAGTATCTGGACACAGTCCATGTCAAATGCATAGCAATAGCAAATTGTTAGTGGATTTTGTTGCATCTCTGGCACTTCTCCCCTTTCAAGGGTAAAAAGTCTGCTGGGGTGTTTAGGGTTTTTTATCAATTTTGGTTGGTTTGCTTTAGGAGGGTTTTTTGTTGATATTTAAAAAAAAAACGAAAAACACCTACTCAGTTGTAGGTGTCCTAGTCCTTAACAAAGGAGGTCAGGAACATTATACCCATTTTATATAGATAAGAAGACATGAGTTGCCCAGGGTCACCCAGTAGGCCAGTGTCAGAGTTGGGAATAGATCGTAGGTCTCCTGAGTCCCAGGCCTTAGCTTTAGCCACTAGACTACACTGCCTCCCATATTCCATCTCCATGGAGCCAACCAGGTGTTCCTGTAATTCTACAAGTATTTCAGTTCTCTCTGGCTTCTTGACAATCTCTGTTCCATCACGACACTTGGATAAGGTCATCATCGGGCTAATGCAACCTTACAACATTTTACTCATTCCAGTGTTCCATTAGCACGAAGTGATGCAGCAGGCTGGGCTATAGGGGGAAAGATCTTCAACAAGCATGCATAGATGCCAGTGTTGCATGCCAAGAGACTGGTGTTTGGGAGCGGCCTGGCTCGTAGCTTGCATTCTGGAACTCCTGGGGTCTCACGAAACCTGAGCTCTTTCTCCAGCCCCCCTCACGCTGGTGCAGGGCATGTCACTTTCTTCTTTGTTGGGGGAGAAGATACTATTAGCCTTTCGAGCGAAGCAGAACTTTCAGAAGCACCTAAGTGACCTATGAACCTCAGGCTCCTAAGGCACTTAGCCACTCAAACATTTTGCTTATCCTCATTGTCGTGAGAATAGATTCTATGCGTGGGTGGCAGACACCTAATGCGTAAGGGCTGCGCTCCAGCTCCCCCATCCATTGGAACTGCTAGCCAAGGAGTTCTGAATGAGACGCTGCTGGGTGGTATAGCTGGTTCTCTGTCTCGCCAGTGTATTGAAATTCAATGGGAGGCAGAGCTGAAAGAAGATTAAAAGCACCGGTGCTTTTATTAAACCCAGAAGTGGACACGCATATGCATTAATGTCGTCTTTCTGGCCCTCAGAAGTCTACAGTTATCCAGAGCATCAAACGCTAATATATCAAGACCCAAATACCTGCCCCTGATCACGAAGGAAATGAAAGTCGTTCTATTATGTATTTATCTGCTCCTGAAGGGAGGTGTTTGAAACAGCAGGAGACAAGGGAAGAGTGGAAGACTTTATTTCTATGACTCATCTGAGACGAGAGGTAAGTCAGTATATAGAATGCAGTATTTCCTTGCTGACCTGGGACTCTCTCCTTTGTCCAGCCTCTTCTGTTCTGTGCAGCCGTCCATGCCAATCCTGGGACTACCGAGCCCTTCTCTTCTATAGATCTCAAAGCACTTTACAAAGGAGGTCAGTATCATTATTCCTGTATTTACAGATCGGGAAAGTGAGGGACAGACAGGAAGTGACTTGCCCACAGTCACCCAGTAGCAGAGGCAGGAATAGAACCCAGTGGTCCTAAAACCAGTCTACTGCTCTAACCACTAGGCCACCTTACAGTATCAAGCACTTGAGATCTGTGATAATCATGAGTCAGGCCCTGTCACCTCTCCCCTCCTCCTCCCTCTCCCCCCCCCCCAAAAGAGATTAATAAGACTTTCGATTTGCCTTCTGGGTTTTGAGCCTTTCGGGCCATGTTTTCCAGCCCTTCCCCACATCCAGAAGGGCTACGAACTTAAAAATGAAATGAAATCAACTGAGATTTTTCACATAATCCCTTTACTCCAGGAGCTGGGGCTTTAAGAAAAGCACCAAATATCCCATGACTTGCTATGGAGTAGTGAGGGCTGGTAATCCTGCTAGTTCCAATTCATTCTATGAAGGAAGTGCCTAGGAGTCAAGGCCCCCATGCACTATGGGTTACACTGGTAAGTAATAAAGGAGTCACTTTCTGCTGCCAGAGAAATCACAGTCCCCGCTGCTGATTACTATTGTTTGTTGAAATGCTGTAGGTCACATCAAAGATGGAATCTACAAGCTCCATGCCCTGGAAAGCTGGATGTTAGTTCAGTGCACATATAATATGCTTATTTTGGTAGCATCTAGAGGCATCAAGTGAGATCAGGATCCCACTGTGCTTGGTGCTGTACAGATAGAGTCAGAGGTGGTCCCTGCCCTGAAGGGGATGTTCTCAGACATACTTTAGAGATGGGGGAACAGAGGCACCGAAAGATTAAGGGTAAAACTTTCAAAAGTGATTTAGGAATGTCAGTCTCATTGAAAATCAAGGGAGCTTTGGCTCCTAAATACCTTTGAGATTCTGCTCCTTAGGCTCCTAACTCCCATTGAAATCACTGAAAGTCAATGGGACTCAGGCTCCTGGGAAAGTCTGGTCTGCTTGTTAGAGCAAGGGACTGGGAGTCAAGACTCCTAAGTTTTATTCCCAGCTCTGCTACTGACTCTGTGTCCTTTGGCAAGTCTCTTCACCTTTCTGTGGCGTGTCTTAGTGCTCTGTAAAATGGAGGTACTAGTACTGACCTCCTGCCCTGGGGTGTTGAGGTTTACCCAGCATTTGAGCTCCTTGGGTGAAAGGTGCTCTACACGTGAGCCGAAGGAACAGGACTTTGGAAAGGGCTTAGCTGTCCCTCCTTGTGGGTCTGGTAATCTTCCATTTCTACTTTGTGGCCACTCTCCCGGTGCGGCTGGATCCAGGAGCTCGCTTTCTGGGCCAGCCTGAGGCGATGAATGCTGGCACCATCCACAGGATCGAATTCTTCTTTAAGTAACTTTAAACCCAATCACGTCTGACTTTGCTTGCGGAGAGGTCTCAAGATGCATGGAAAGCCCAGCGCCGGCACATTTACCCTCTGTCGCGCCAACTCTTCTCCCACCTGAACAAGTGGAACCACGCCTGCCCTTTTTGCAGTTTTCCTGCCAACCCAGGAGAGACTCAGTGTGAAGCGTTATTGTGATTTGGGACAAAGTCCAGCAGAATACAACTTGTAGAGTGTCAGGATTTATGATGCTGTCCTCAGGGAACTTGCATGCTGGGACTCGGTGTTCTGTTGTCTCCTGTTTCCTGCATCTTGATTACCATGCTGAAGGTGAAATGTACGGTCACAATCTCCTGATTACACCCTCTCACTGGGAGGGGAGACAGCGGCTGGTCTTGGTGGGAAACCCCAAGAGGGGAATAGGCTACGTGGGTGAATAGTGACAACTTCCCGAAGAGCAGCAGTGGAGTTTGGGCTTGTATTTGGAATAATCCAGGAAGCCATCCCGGTGAGGCAGGTGGGGTCTCTTGAGCTGCTGGATTAGAGCACCACTTCCCGAAGCAACTTCCCCTTCCAGCACTGACTTGACAGTGTTTAAATTCTACTCTTGAGCCTTGCAATGGCAAAACCCCCACCAGCCCCTGCTGGGCTTGTCACAGTTCAGGGCAACTGCCACTGTATTCCACCGCTAGGCTTCAGCAAGGGCACCTACTCTCGGGCTTCAAGCTCCCCAGCCATCATCTCGCATCTCTCTCCCTCCTCTGCAGACTGCACAGTTCCCTGCCTATGCTGAGTTCCCCAGCAAATCAGACTGCCTAAGCCGGCCTGCTTTACTTCTCCTCCATGTAATGCCCACACTTATAAGGGACCATGCAGATTTTCCTAAGCAAGCACATTTATTCTTAAGGTGAAAGTATTCCAGAGAAAACAAGTCCAAAGAACCTACGCGCATGCTAACAAGCTTACCAGAGATCACCCCATCTCCAGCAAGGGCTCTGGCAGGGATCAGTGCTTCCGACCCCAGCAAGGGCTTTTTCTGGGGTTACCAGTTCATAATTGCCTTGGCTCAGAACCAGCACCCTCATCAATCGGAGAGTCGCTCCCTTATACAGTCTGGGTCTCTGATCTGCCGAGGTAATCAGCCAGACGATGGTCCTCGCTTCAGGGCAAAGGCTGGGTCTTTCCTTAACCAGAGGTGGTAATTCGCATTCACCTCCTCCCAGGGAATCCCTCAACTTTCTCTGGCATATTGTTTAAAATAGTCCTTTTGAAGCCCAAACACTTCCCAAGGTTGACACTGGCCATGTCTCCCCCCCCCCTACATACAATCCCACAATAATACATAAACACTCACATCTTTAATACAACAAACTCCTAAGATACTTACCCTGAATTCAGTAAGGTTTGCCCAGGAAATTGCTACATCTGCTATAGTGACCACACACAAAGGCTTGAGATGGTGAGATCAGGTCTGCATGGCACAGCACTTAACATACCTGTGGCACCTTGCTGAATTTACTGCTCCCACTGAAACTACCCCTCATAGGAGCCGAAGCAGTGGTGGCCACAATAGGAAACGTGATGCAAACAATCTCCAGGTGTCGATGTGACCAAAGAGATTCGAGATTCGCAGTCGCTGCTGGGTGCTCTAATCTGTCCCTTCACCCCCTGTTCCATTTGTTTGTTTCATCGGCTTGTTGTGTCCTGCTTCACCTTGATTGTGTGCTTGATTGGTGCGGGAAACTCAACGCTGAGCACAGTAGGGTCTTGATCTTTGATTGGGGTTTCTCTGTGTTACAGTAATAGAAATATTAAATAACCATGGTTTGCTCTAGGCAATAACTCTCCCCAAATATTTATTTTTATGAAAAAAAATGCAGGAAATCATAAGTTATAAAACAATATTAATATATTAATGGTTGTGTTAATAGTAATGCGGTGTTACATAGTAATTTTAATACTTAATGCTATGGTTTTATGTGATGTTAATAATTGCAGTAATATCAATGCAACTTTGTATAATAAATATTAATAACAGTGCAGCTTCATGGGATTGTTTTTAAACTTTTGCTGCTTTTGTTTTTCATTTCTCTCCTGCCCAACAAAAATAAGACTACCCCCTCTTTCTCCCACAAGAGGGTGGCCTATTTTTCCCCCTGAAAAGCCACAAAGTGAATAAACCCACCGGATGTGCGCTCCAGGGGGCAGGAAGCGTCCTCTCATTCCATTCATACAATGCCTAGCATCAAGGGGGCTTGGTCCAGGATTTGGGTTGCTAGGCGCTACTTCCACACAAATAATAATGCAGGAAGCGAGCCCAATCAAAAGGGGCCAAAGAGATGAACACATTCTCCCCTGGCAAGGCTGCATCCAACTGTGTTTCATGCCATGGTCTTTGAGAGTTTACCACATTCTAATTACATTTAATCACCTACTCTCTATTCCCCTGTCTTCTCCCATCACCTCACCTAGTCCCACCTGAGCCACATGGGGAAAATCCCTTCTCATTGTCTTCAAGAGCCTTCCTCTTCTCATTTTTCTTTTCTTTCTCTCCCCACCCCCTTGTCCTATGGAGCTAGAATTATTTTTCCTGGGTCCTGAATGCAAAGGGCCATTGTGTAACCTTGTCTCAAGCTATCTGTCAGATCGAATTGCCCAGTTTTAGTGAGATTATGAGAGGAATAGCTGAGCAACGGGACAGGTTTTCTTTACTTGGTTATAAGAGTATGGTCAGTGGGCCATATCCTTGCAGAGGCACTTTCTTTTTCTAATTGGAATTGGAGCTGGATTTGGGAAGGATACATTTGAAGAGCGATATCCAGAAGGAAAGTTCTTTAGGGGCTTCAAAGTCTGAGCAAACGTTGACGTCTACATTTGCAGTGATGGCATTTCTGGTTAGAGACGGGTGAATCTTTGAAGGCTCAGGCTTGAAATTGACATGGAATGAATCCATCACCTGTATCCATCCATGCATAGTAGTAATATTTTTGCCTACCTTTGCCATATCACATACTCAGCTGAACTTACCTGCAGGTATCATTGCTATACCTGTTACCTCATGCCTTCCAAACACCCACCGGAGAGGCAGGATGGACATGCAGCACAGGGCTGGAACTCAGGAGATACGGATTTGATTCCCAGCTCTGCCACAGATTCCTTGTGTGACTTTGGGGAAATTGCTGAGTTTCTTTGCACCTCAGTCCCCATTTATAGTCTCATAGACTCATAGACTTTAAGGTCAGAAGGGACCAATATGGTCATCTAGTCTGACCTCCCGCATGATGCAGGCCACAAAAGCTGACCCCCCCCACTTTCCCTTAACTCTGCTGTTGAAGTCTCCAGATAGTGATCTATAGTCATTCCTTGGTCTATGCTGACCAGCTCTTTAATGCAGGGATTGTCTCTGTCCAGGCACATGCAGACAAAGTACTTGCTTAAGGCCAGGAGCGGAGCAAGGAGTACAACTCAGGTCTCCCAGCTCTGTCCACTGCCCTGGTCACTAGGCCATACTTCCTGCACACCACCCCTCTGCTGTGAAACCTTTGAAGAAGAAGCTGCAGAGATGAACACCCCATGCTCACACCCTGTGGCCTCCTCACATGCTGCTCCATGAACAGGCTCTCTCTACCTCAGGCACCCTAGCGGGGAAGCTTTGTCATAAGATCCCAGCAGAGACAACCATTTAGCAGGTGCCTATTCTTCTGACAGGGCTGGTAATCACTGCATTCCACTAGCCGGGGCCAGAGTTCCTATTCATTTTCACAGGCTTTAGTCCTTTATCGCGTATTCATTTGAAAGGGTCTTGCTACTGACAGACTTGAGGAAGGGCCGGGGTGAGGAATCTGTATCCTATTAGCGGTTTTCTAGTCTTCCATCAAGTCTCTAAGTGGGTTTCAGGCTGGTCGGAAGAAAAAGGTTTTGATTAAATCAGAAATTCCATCTGGAGCGAAGCTCTGAACAGGCAAGTGAATGCTTCCACCTGGTGCTTAATGACATTGCTGTGGGGATGCAGTTGTTCTTTTTCTCACTCTCAGGGCCACTGGGAAGTAGTAAGTAGGCCATGAGCAGCCGCTTGGGAGCAGAGGGTAAACATCCGAAGGACACAGACGCTGTCTGCAGAGGAGGAGCGCCAGGACTGACCCAGAACCAAACACTAGTGGGGCAGAGTTTGATAAAGCTTGTGATGCAGCCTTGGAAGAATGTGGTGTGGATTTATGGTGGGTGAAGGGAGCGGGCCTTGGATGCACTGTCCTAACCACGTTTGCTGCCTGCCCTTCCAGAAGTGGGGAGGAAAGGGGGGGTGAAGAACTGGTTGTAACGTTGCAGTCTATATAATTTTATAAAAATATGCTAATGAGTGAATATAATGTAACTGGAATATGCTTCATGCAAAAGGTCTCTTGTAAGGTATCATTACAAAGCTTATAATCTACTGAGTGTGATCGTCCTATTTGTATAAATGTATCACTCTTGTATCTGAAACTAGAAATATGAAATATAACTCTGAGGGCCTATTGTAATTATGCAAAGTGTGGGCCATTAATGGTGGTTTGGAATCGTGATGACAGTCTGCAGATGGGTGTGTTTTTTACCTGTGAGTCGTCCTGTATACATGTGTGCTGGCAAGTGGGCAATGAAGTCTTGCAGTGACATGTGATCATGTCACCTGACCTGGAATCCATCTTTAACCTGGTGTCTTTCCATTGAGAAGGAGGGGTTGGGAACCCAGAGAAGGACAAAGGATTCCTGCCTTATGCAAAAGATATATAAAGGGGTGGAACAGAACAAAGGGGAGAGAGGAGCCATCATGAAGAATCCCCTAGCTACCACCTGAGCTGGAACAAGAGCTGTACCAGGGGAAAGAATTGTGCCCAGGCCGGGAAGGTGTCCAGTCTGAGGAAAAAACTTACTAAAGCATCTCTGAGGGTGAGATTATCTGTATTCTGTTTGATTAGACATAGATTCGCGCATTTTATTTTATTTTGCTTGGTGACTTACTTTGTTCTGTCTGTTACTACTTGGAACCACTTAAATCCTACTTTCTGTATTTAATAAAATCACTTTTTACTTATTAATTGACCCAGAGTATGTATTAATACCTGGGGGAGCAAACAGTTGTGCATATCTCTCTATCAGTGTTATAGAGGGCGAACAATTTATGAGTTTACCTGGTGTAAGCTTTATACAGGGTAAAACGGATTTATTTGGGTTTAGACCCCATTGGGAGTTGGGCATCTGAGTGTTAAAGACAGGAACACTTCTGTGAGCTGTTTTCAGTGAAGCCTGCAGCTTTGGGGCAAGTAATTCAGACCCTGGGTCTTTGTTGGAGCAGACGGGCGTGTCTGGCTCAGCAAGACAGGGTGCTGGGGTCCTGAGCCAGCAGGGAAAGCAGGGGGAGAAGTGGTCTGGGCACATCAGGTGGCAGCTCCCAGGGGGGTTGTGTGATCCAACCTGTCACACTGGTATGGAGAGAATACAGGGCAAATCAAAAGTGCAGCCCACTGGTGATTGTGTGTTAGAGGTCCCATCCACAGAGGGCATTAGTCTGTTGTTGGGGAGCCTGGCCTCTTCAGCTCAAGCCGTAACCGCTCATGCATTTAGCTCTGGAGGTCCAGGGTGCTGGCCAAGATGGCGGCCGTTGCACAAAGTTGGAAGTAGGAGGGCGAGGGGGGAGATGGGAGAGTGAGCAGAGAACCTTGCTGCACAATGCCTTGTTTGGGAAGAGGCTATCCAGATACTGAGGCTGTGTCTACATGTGGAGCTGTGGGTGTGATTCCCAGCCTAAGTTGACAAACTTGTGCTATTGAGCTATAGTACTAAAAATAGGAGTGTAGCCTCAGCACCATGGGCAGCGATGAGTGGCTGCACGGGGCTTCCCACTGCGAGCCCATACTCGGGGAGTGCTGGCGGGTTTGTACACGGGGCAGCTAGCTCTTCTTGCCACTCGTGCTGCCAGGGCCGTGCTGGTCAGAGCTAGTGGGGGTATGTCTCCTTGAGCTGCAGTTGACAGCTTCTGGCTCTGGTGCAGATGTACTGCAGATGCTGTCCAGGGGAAGTGAAAGGAGCCACACACATGCCATGGTAGAGACTGAAGGTGAGCGTTTATCTGTACGGCAGTAGTATTGCAGACACCTCCTTTTCCCCAAGCACCTGATGTATTAAATGCCCTCTAGAGGGCGACATCTCACTCACGCACACAAAGCCAATCCGCTAGGCTCACAATCACCATTGCTTCTCGGAGCAGCTAAGCCCCAGAACTCCACCACAACTTCTGCCTCGTCCGGAAAGCTGGAGCAGCTATGACTGAGGGTAATTAATGCTCTCTGGGCAGTAGCTTCTTAGTCAAACTCTGAATAAAGGCCTGGTAAAATACCAATGGTGTGCTCTCAGAGAACAGAGCAGCTGTCTGACCTGTTGGATTTGTCAAAAGTTACCTCAGCAGGGCTGCCAGCCCTGTAAACCTGTTTCCTTTAATGGCTGATGAAAGAGGCTTAAAGATGGGGAGGAAAGGGGTGTCTGGTGGCTCAGGCACTGGACTGGGAAGCAGGAGACCTGGGTTCTCTCCCTGATTCAACCACATATCTGCTGCTTGACCGTCAGCTCTTTGCTCCATCTGTGTCTCTTCCCACCCACCATCTAATTGGACTGTGAGCTCTGTGGGACAAGGATTATCTCTTGACATTTGTAGGTCCAATACTGAGCCCAACAGGGCCCTGATCAAAGCTGTAGGTGCTACCATAATGCTATTAACAGCAGGTTTGCTTTAAGATGGGGCTGAATTTCATGTTGGGTCCTATTTAATTCATTCCTTCTTCTTGGGCTGCTGCATATAAACCTCTCCCAGGCTGGAGGCAAAGCCTGTTCAGACTGGGCAATAAAGGAGTCAGTCACCCAGCTGTATTTCATCTTCCCTGCTTTTTTATAAAGAGCTTGCAAGCCCTCTGTCCTTGTTAGTGTTTCCTTAATAGCTGCTTGGCTATTTTGTGCATCTTCTGCTGCACCCCTGTATTCACCAGAGTAAGTAGAACATCTAAATCTTTCTAGTATGTCATCAAGACTCTGTGAAATTAACTGATATTGTCACCCAGGCTGCAGAGTTGCAGAATTTCACCCAAATGATCAAGATAAGCATAATTGTGCCTCATTGTTCCCTCTGAAAAGTCTTTGGTCTTTCTCTCTCCTTTATACGGAATTCAATGGCTTTGCCTTTTGTTGACTCTGGGAATCTTTATGGGGCATTGTGTCACCTGATGTGTAGAGGGAGGAGTGTGTATCCCCCTCTACTAACAGTGTGGGGGGCTCCACCTACCTTACTTGGTGGTGAATATGTCCCGTTTTGGCCGGGACAGTCCCTTTTTTAAGCCCTGTCCCAGCCAGCCTGACTTTTTTGGCAAAACTGTACATTTGTCTCATTTGCTCTTGCCAACTGATCATCAGTTTTGCCAAAAAAGTGGGGTGTGAACCATAGCGGGGCACCGAGGAATGTGTGGGGTGGAGGCGGAGAGCAGTAACCAGCCCTTAGTGGAAAGGAGGGAGGGCTCAGGAAAGCTGCTTTGGCTGGACCAACTCTGCCCGTGTGGGTGGCAAGGGTTCTCGGCTGATCCCGTGCGGGCAGGAGGCAGAAGGCAGGGCCTCGCACGGTGTCCCATTTTCCCTTTGGGTAAATATGGTCAACCTAGTAAGCAGCCCTCCCAAAGCTTCCCCCTTCTGGGCTGGTGCACTGAGAGCTCCCTGTTTTTGTTTCATGCTACCTTATGTATTCCTGGATCCACGCCCTACATTCAGCTTCACCTACCTATTGCACAGTGGCAGTGGTTCCCAGGTGGTGGGAAGATGGTCCCTGTGGAGGCAGGGGTGGGATGTTAGCTGGTGAGATACCCTGCCATTGCCCAGGCGGGGCTCGTACCATGTAACTGCACCTTGCCAGTGCCCCATCCTTGAACCCTAGGGTTGGGCAGGTCAACCCATTCCCTGGCTCCTCTGCCAGGACAGCCCAGATCTGAGCACTCATTTCATGCCGGCCTTTGAAGAGCCAGCCATGAGATGGTAACAACTTCTGCCCACTGCTGGGCTGGGACCAGCTACCCAGAGACCATGTGTTCCATGTCCCACTGCTGTTTCTCCTGAGTGTCAGGGGATCCCAAAGGAGAGATGGAAAAGTGCATGTCTGCTTCTTTTTAGAGCTTCAACCAGCCCTGTAAGCTGCCTCCCGTTAGATGCTAAGGCTGTGCCGAACCTGGGAGAATTTGCCGGTATTTCTCTGTGAAAACTGAGAGGTTTGCAGGCTCAAATGTTCTGGAAGCAACTGGTGTCTCTGGGTCAAATGCCTGTGGTAAAGAAGAGAACAGTCTGCTGGAAAGGCAATGAAGCAGTAAGCAGGAAGGGATTAAAGTCTAGTAGCACGGAGTAGTAGCAGGAGTAGGATGATGGGGGTAGGGGGAAAAGAAGCACAGAATTGGGGTATTCTAGTGAATGCTTCACTCACCCAGAAGCATGGGCATGGGGGCTGCTTGGGGTGTGACTTTATAGAAGTTGATCTCTGGGGAAGGAGAAGAGTTCTCCTGGCAAAGCCAGATAGTGGAATGGAGAGAGGTAAAATCTGCATTGGGAACAGACAGCTGCAGCTCAATTAAATATTGAAGCCCTTCTGTAAATAAGTAATAACTCCCAGCACTGAGAGACTGGGGTGAGGAATGCCGTTTTACAGCTGGAAGAGGAGAGGTGAGGGAGTGAGCAGGTCCTTCGCAAATCCATTCCCTTCCCCTCCACTACAGGGAGCAGCTTGTTAAAATAATGGTCTTCTCCAGGTTTGTTGGTTCCAGCAGTGAACCCAGTGCTGCTGAAAGCTGGGAGCTCTTTTTATCTATTGAACAGCCGAGCAAGCTTCCTGCATGTGGCCCTGTCATACCGATATAACCCTGAGCTGGAAAAATACCCTCTAGTGGTAGGGCGGGAGCGGGCTCTTCACAATCATAGACTCGAGTCCAAGGACTCTGTCCACGACGGTGTGAATTCGTGCTATGTATGTGGCTGGCTTTTTGTTATGGGGACACTGGATTAAGCCCCTCCAAACTCAGTGCACACAGGAAGCCAACTGGCTTTCAGGCCTTGGTTGGACTAGGAGATGAAATGCCCTTTCTACTACTTAGGATTTTATCTGTGTTCAATTACAGCTGGTCCAAATTTTTCTCAACTTTTTTTTCAACCAACACAAATTTAGAATTTGGGATGTGTATATCATTTTGGCCTTTCCCCTCTCCCCTCCCTGCCCCAAGATGGAATCCAATAACCTTATTTTGAGAAGCGTCACCATTGAAAATGTACCATAATAGCTAATTCCTTTTTGGCATATGGCCAGACCATGCCAAGATATGGTCTAGTTAGCACCTTCCAGCTAAGCAAGTCTGGGCTAGAAAAGTTGATGGAGCTGCAGAAAGAGGTCTTGGTGATTCAGTAGAGGATGCTTTTTCCCCTGATTCAGCGCTGATGCTAATGCCCCATCCTGGTGTTAGCAGGCCCTGTACTGCAGGGAGCAGTGTTGGTAACTCTGTAGGAGGCACTTTCCTTCCTACATGAATCTACTGACACCACTGCCTTTGTCATAAGACCATGCTGCTTCTCTGCGCCTATGCAATGACTTGTTAGGATAAGTATAAATCAAGTACTGGCATCTCTTAACCATCTAGCAGGGACCCCAATGAGGCAAGTGGAGGAGCAAGCACTCAGATTTAACTCCACAACACTGAGGGTTGCAAAGTGACAGCAGCACATTTTCAAGGGGCAAAAAGGCCACCCTCTAAAAACATGGCCCCGAATGCAGCGATCCTCCTGCTGAGGGACTTCACCGTCCTCTATGTCACATGGGAAGGGACTCGGATACTGGGGTAATGGGGAAACAGTGCAAACCCCACCCCCCAAGATGGATAGATAGTAAGAATCACCAGCAGGCCAAACTCTCAGCTGGTGTAAATCTCTGTAATCTTATTGGCCTCAATAAAGTTACACTGATTTACACCAGCTGAGAATCTGAGCCACCTTGTTTTCTTCCTCATTTTTGTGCCTGGCAGCCTCTCTCATAGGGATTCTCCATGCACTGTCCATGGTGCTGAATGCACTTAATAGGGTGACCTGAATGCCCCATGGACTCGCGCTCTGCCTTGCAGTAAGGCAACAGACTCTTTGGTTTGAGAGCAAGGGGGAAGGAAGGAAGTAAAGAACTCCTCCTATCCAAGAAGACTTATTCCAGGGGGTTTTCAACTAGGAGGGGCCACAAACAGATGTTGCGACCAATCTGCCCTTTCCATTTTGCTACATAGAAAGGGGGTCCCAGATCAGTCCTGTTATTAGAGAAGCATCTGGACAGGCCCAGTTTGGAAAAGTTTGAAAGTCAATGAATTGGGTCTATGGATGTGGGCTCTGGGTCTGAGAGAGAAACTGCAGTAGCATCTGACAATACATTTGCAAGTAGGAGGGGGAACTCTTGAGGAGGAAACTTGTGTGCATGCATGTGTGTGTATCCAGATGTGCACAATTCATTCACTGAACCCTGATCAGTTTCTGCCTCCCAAAGACTAACATTAGGTTTCTGCAATCTGGAGTTGTGTCTTTAAGCATGAATGGCCATTCATCAGCTTGGCCTTGCCGTGCATTTGTGTTAATGATCAGCTGTGGGAAGGTTGCCAGTTCCAGTAATAAAGCAGAGACAAGACTAGACTAAAGCACCATTATTGATCATTATTAGTTTCTTGTTAAATGAGGTGTGACATTGACAATTTACCTGCCTGGGGAGGAAATGGGTAAGAAAGGCGAAGAAATTTTTCCTTTCCTGTTGCCACACAGAGGTAAGAATTCCATCCTAGCTTTAAGTTTACTCAAGCGCTGCCCAAATGTCCTTCACACTTTTATCTCTTCCACTTTCCTTGAGGACACTTGGTACGTTTTACAGCCTTCCCATTAAACAAAGAAAGTGACTGGGAACTAATGTAGCAAAAGACTTTGCTGACTAGAATTTCTAAGGATGTTTTAGTGTCCTCCCTTCCCTTCTCTCTGCATTCAGAAAAAAATATTGATTGCTATTTTTAATTTAAATCTTGGACAAGATTCCCCCCACTCCCCCGCCTGGGTCTTTTGTGTTGCTAGTGATGAAAACTGATTGCAGTCTCTGGGAGGCAATTTGTACTGGGGATATTTAACAGAGCAATGAATGGCATTTGAGAGAGCCTCAAAAGCCAGGTGAACAATTTTCATTGACTCTGATGGGGGAGTCACACTTATAGATCAGGGAGTAGAAAAATTCTCCGGTGTCATCGTGGTTCAGAAATAAAAGGATTGTTGAATCGAGGACTTTATTAACTGACCTTTTTCTGAAAATCACCAGGATGTTTGCAGTGAGGGAGAAGCTGGGGGTGGTAACATGTCAGACTCTTAATAAACATGCACGTTCCAAAAGCCATGGGTCACTCTGGATCTCGGTGCAGCATTTGCTGCTCTTTCAGTTGAGCACAGGTAAAGGCTGCAATCCAATACCTGTGACTGGCCTCTCAGGCCCTTTTATAGCGCTGAGCCCGTGTCAGCTGACACAGGGGTTTTACTGCAGTGCTGACCTACCCTCTCGGATCTCCATGTCCATTCTGAGCTCAGCTGGAAATAAGGCTCAAGGCTGGAGAGGTGACAGAGCCCTCAGCACCCAGTGATGTCCAGGGAAGTCAAAGGTGCTGAGCCCTTAGAGCCTGGTCCCACGTTCTCGGAAACCCACCGGAGTCTTTGCACTGACTTCATTGGACTCTGGAGCAGGCTATTGTGTGCAGTGATGGGACATGTGGCCCTTTAAACCTACAGAGAATGAACTTGGAGACTGGTCTTTACCATGGGCCAAATACTAAAGGAGCCAGGATGTGGGGGGTCAAGAATCCTGCTCTGAAAACATGGAACGGGCTCTGGAGCTGCCATTCTGAGCCTCAGGCACCCCTATGCTTCCTCTCTAGTGGGGATAAAGTCCGGAGGAGGAACACAGTCCTAGAGCCACCCTCTGACCCGGGAACCATATCAGAATGACGGTTTTGTGGTTAAGGGACTGAACAAAGACTCAGGAGTAATGGTACAAATCGGGCTCTGCCACGGACTTCGGGGAAATCTCTTAATATCTCTGTTCTCTGCCTCTAAAACGGGGATCAAATATTCCTTCTCCCAGCATCTGTCCAGATGATAAGTGCTATTGGGGCAGACCCAGTCTCTTCCTATGTGTTTGTACAAAGCCTAGCTCAGTGGGACCCAGATGCCTCCAGGTGGTCTTGTCCTATAAATAATTCTAACAAATGACATTTTAGGAACCAGAATCTCAAAAGCTGGACTTTGAGAAGCTGAAACGACTTTGGAAAAGTGCCGGTAAAATTCACTCACACAAGGAGTGGCAATCTTGGCATTTGCAGTAATAAAATCTGGCATTCAGTGTTTTGTTTCTGCTATCACAATAGATAGAGTTTTCAGAAGTTATATATGCTTCAAAGGTTAATATATGTTTATTATGAATGTGCTTCTTGTAAATGTTAATTATCGCTGGTGCAATTACAGGGTTTTTTTCCACTCCGTAGCATATGCCTTTTGTGTGCGTGTATATTTTACTACCTCTTATTATTTGCCACACTGCATTGTTCATCTAGGAGATAACTCAAGATTAAAGGCTTCTGGGGGCTGTAATTAGGAGCTGAGCAGTAGAATTTTGGACAATTTAAGGAGGAAATATGTAAAGCTGCTTTAAGGGTGAATGCAGACAATTTCCATAGCCACGCTGAGACAGCAGGGGAATGGTGCTGAGAGAACCGCCCTGGAGACCTTTTTCAGCTTGGAGTCGCACTCCCGAGGGCGCAGAGCTAGCGGTGAGTGACTGGCACATTGGTAGCTTAATCTGGGCCTGCTGCGGCAACCAGGCCTCTGAAGGTATGTCTACATTGCAATAAAACACCCAGGGTCAGCTGCCTTGGGCTCACGATGCTCAGGCTGTGGGGCTATGAAACGGCAGTGCAGATGTTTGGGCTGGTGCTGGCAGCCTGAGCATTGCCAGCCCCACTCAGCTGACCAGGCCAGCCGCAGGGGTCTTGTTGCAGTGTAGATGTACCCTGACATGCAGGCCTCTGAATGCTTTGGAAGAATGCAAGTAACCCTGGCCAGTGGGATTCCCCCAGGGCGGGGCTAGGGTGTTCGGTTTTGTGCAACTAGAAAGTTGGCATAAATTGCCTAGGGAGGTTGTGGAATCTCCATCTCTGGAGATATTTAAGAGTAGGTTAGATAAATGTCTATCAGGGATGGTCTAGACAGTATTTGGTCCTGCCATGCGGGCAGGGGACTGGACTCGATGACCTCTCGAGGTCCCTTCCAGTCCTAGAATCTATGAATCTATAAACCCTAGCTCCATGAACCTTAATTAGAACCGCAATAACGTACTCCGTTGCAAAAACATCATAACCTGAAGGATTGACTTTTAAATGCCTCTGGAAGGGGAGTCTGGCTAGGGCAAGAGCAGAAGGAATAATTTATAAATTATTCCATTTCCTACTAAGTCGTATGGCTGTTTATAGCTACTGTTTGATAATAGCTTAGGAACCTGCATTAATCTTTTAATGCTGGCACAATATCTATCCTTTACAATGTTTTGCAACAGCTGGTCATGGCATCACCTCCTAAGCATCTGTTAGTGATGCCATGAACAATAGGCCTTTGTGCTAAGTTATTGGTGGCTGCATTTAGACCCTGCTTTTGCAACGTGGTCTCAACAAAATGTCTCTTTCCTAGCCACAGTGCTCTAAAGGTGACTCTGTCTTTTGCTCTATACACAACAGAATTAATATGAAGAAACCACAGGAGTACTGTTGGGTCTCTAATAACCATGTCGGCTAAATCTATGCCACAGTGCAAGGCCAGCGACATCAATTCTACTGGGAGCTTACGGCTTCTAAAATGTAGACCACACTGACTATTTAAAGGGGTACTACCCTATTCCTATACTCAAGTGACAGGGTGAATCGAGTGACAGCAGGGTGTTATATTGAGGCAGACAGTGGACTTCTGTGATGCAGGAGGACAGACAGTGCACAGCAGGGGGAGCACTCAGCACCTATAGCAGCGGTTCTCAAACTGTGGGTCGGGGCCCCAACCCCATTTTAATGGTGTCATGCAAGCCTCCACTGTCCTGGGCGGTGGGGCTTGGGCTTGGGCTTCAGCCCTGGGCAGCAGGACACAGACTACAGGCCCTCTGCCCAAGGATGAAGCTCATGGACTTTGGCTTTTCCCCCTCAGCTGTGATCTGAATCCAGACTTCCCCAGAGTTTGGTGGATTTGGGCAGGAAGGGGTGGCCTCAGGGATTCAGCTCTAGGGGTTGATTTGGGTCCTCTCCTATTTTCAGATATAAGGGATCAGCAGTTTCTAGGTCATTGAAGTTGCTCCGCCCTTCTAGAAATTAGAGCACTTAGTTCTGGTCCCTATACATAGACATAAGAGACCAGCTGTAGACACTGGGAACATAAGAGCGGCCATACTGGGTCAGACCAAAGGTCCATCAAGCCCAGTATCCTGCTGGCGACAGTGGCCAATGGCAGGTGCCCCAAAAGGAATGAACAGAACAGGGAATCATCAAGTGATCCATCCCCTGTCGCCCATTCCCAGCCTCTGGCAAACAGAGGCTAGGGACACCATTCCTGCCCATCCTGGATAATAGCCATTGATGGACCTCTCTTCCATGAATTTATCTAGCTCCTTTTTGAACCCTGTTATAATATTGGCCTTCACAACATCCTCTGGCAAGGAGTTCCAGAGGTTGACAGTGCGTTGTGTGAAAAAATACTTTATTGAGTTTGTTTTAAACCTGCTACCTATTAATTAATTTGGTGGCCCCTTGTTCTTGTATTATCAGAAGGAGTAAATAATACTTCCTTATTTACTTTCTCTACACCAGTCATGATTTTATAGACCTCTATCATATACCCCCTTAGTTGCCTCTTTTCCAAGCTGGGGTTTGAAATGGCTGCCTGCTAACCTTCATGTGCCTTGGATTCCACAGCTCTAAAAGGAGGTTAGGGTACCTTTGCAAGGTGCTTTGAGATCTCTGGATGAAAGTGCTATGTATTATCATGTGACTCCACATTGCCAGGTTAACAGGAGGGGGTGGGCACTCTGCTCAGATGCCACACTTTCTCAGCTCACCTGCCTGCCTGCCTTCCTTCCCTAGCCCATCCTCCCCGCTGACTCTTCCAGCAGGAATGCTGAGGCAACCGGCTTAAGAGACCATTATCCCTCTGGCTCCATTTCCTATTTTTCTGCTCATGCCTGTGATCCATCTTAGACCGTCAGGGATGGGAAACTTGAGCCACAGATTTAATCTCAAATCCCCTTCCATTTGCGATGCAGGGAGACAAACTGCGATTTCAGTCTGTGAAAGGGGAGAGGAGATTCCCAGCTCACATTAGCGGATGATAATTGCTTTGGGAGCAGAGACTCAACCTCAGCGGTGGGTTTTTTTTTTTTTTCCTTTTGGTTCCTTCCCTATGAGCGAATTTGCAGAAGGATTTCCACTAGCTGGGGAAGGCAGAACGTTCCTGAGATGTCTCCAAACATCACCTTCCCTTCTAGGCTAGCCCCCTGCAGGGTGTTCTAGTTGTTGAAGCATCATGAGCTTACAGACTAAATAGATGAGACAGACTGAATCAGATCCGGCTAGCCCAGGATCTAGTCTCAGACAGGGGCCAGCCCTGCTGCTTAAGGGAAGTGCAAGAAACCCTGCAGCAGGCAGATATGGGGATAAGCTGCCCCCATGAAGGTCTCATCCTAGCCCCTAATAGTTAGCCTGTCAGGAGCCCTCAAGCAGAAGGTTTTCTATCCCTTCCACAGTAGTTGGTAGACAAGGAGAGAAGCAGAGAGGCGAGGTGACTTGTCTGAGGTCCTACAGCTGCTCAGCATCAGGAGAGCTGGATTCTAATTCCAGCTCTGATTCCTTAACCAGCTCACTGAGCACTGAATCAGGTACTTGTTTGGAGGTGGTCAGCGTTTGTACAGCCCCCACTTCTAGCACTTCTAGGTGCTTGTGTAACATGACTAATAAATAACAGTCCACTCCACCAGCTTTCACTTAGGGATTGTTTATTTGTGTTATCATAGTGCCTATGGACCCCAGTTAAGGACAGGTGCCCCCGTGTGCTGGGTAGGGGGACCAGATGTCCCGATTTTATAGGGACAGTCCTGATTTTTGGGTCTTTTTCTTATATAGGCTCCTATTACCCCACCCCCTGTCCTGATTTTTCACACTTGTTGTCTGGTCATCCTAGTGCTGGGTGTTGTACGTTTGGATGAACACCCAAACGTTTGGAATTCAGGCATGGTTTGGTTTGGAAAAGGTACCATGAGGTTTGGATGCTTCTTTGAACCTCCTGGGACTGTGAAATTGAGCTGGGAATCTCATGAGAACAGCTCATCTCCTCACACCTCGGGAACAAAGAAAACGAGACACAATTTTTCAGACCTCATGGAAGTTTTCAGTTCAAGTTTTATGACCGTTGCGGGAGGGAGTTAATTTATCGGAACTTGTTCACCGATTGCTAGGTTTAATATCGGCATTTCTTTCATTGGAAGGGTAAGGATCCCCCTGTTTCCTGCCCCACAGAACCCTCTTTTTCCCTCAGCTAATTCCTCTGGCCTAAAGAACCCATTACTAGTGGATTCTGAGTTGTGGAAGGGGCTGGGGCATCCCTTTTCCGCACTGAACTGGGAGGCCTGACCTAATTACCCCAAGGAATTAGTCAGCAGTTAGCAGGCAGATGCCCATAAAAATAAAATGGTGTTTCAAACAAGGCATCTTCCCTCCCCCGCAACCAACGCTCTTTCCTTGCTACACAAAGGTCAATTGAATTCATTACAGTGTAAAATGCAGTTCTCTGATTGAAGGTTCTTCTTTAACATTTCAAATAAATGTTAGTTTTGCTTGATGGAATGCTTTAAAGGTCCATTATAAAATACCCTTTTGTATGAGAACTAATTTCTTTACATCATTTTTCTTTTCTTTAATTTCATGGAACATAATTATTCCTTCCACCCTCCCTCCCTGCTTTTTTTCCTCTTTAACCTGTTTTGCCAGTGAAAACCAAACAATATTCTTTAAAGGGATATAGTCAGGGCTGATAGAAGATTAAAATATTGTGGATATGATAGAGCTATCTAAGGTATCCCCATTACCATTGTAACTGAGCATCTCACAGCCTTTTATCTAGTTATCGTGCAACACCTCTGTGGGGCCAGAATGTCCTTATCCCCTTGTTACAGGTGAGGAACTGAAGCACAGAAACTGTGACCTTGCCTGAGTCACGGACTCTCTCTGTGCCTCAGTTCCCAGCTGTAAAATGGGCACAAGAGTAAATCCTGCTTGGTTTGCAAGAAGCCAAGGAATTTTCAAGCTATGTGTATGTACAGCACCTAGCACAATGGGGCACCTCCAGGTGCTTCTGCAACACAAATAATAGTGTGTGTTTTAATAGCACTAATAAAATGCACTTTTCTCCTCTCTGGCGGCTCCCCATTTAAGGATCTCACAATTATAGGCTGGGGGTTAAACTCTCAGGCAGACCAGGGTTCAGACACAGAATTGAAGCTGGTTGAAATGTTTTGTTTATTTTTTAAAGAAAAATGACCATTTAGCAAAAAAAAATGTATTGACAAATTTTAAGGTGTTTTTTTTTTCTTCATTTTCTGTTTCATTAATGAAAAATTAAACCCCACATTTTTGGGGTGGGAGGGTTATTCCCTTCTCCTCTCCCTTTTACAGTGGCAAGATGGAAAGAAAGGAGTATGCACCTCTTATGCCCAGTTCCAGCTGTATTTTGAAGTCTTCAGTGCGGATTATGTGGTGCAAAGGACTTTGTGCTGTCTCTCTGCATGTGTGTGAATTACAGTCTCAGAAACCTGTGATCAGTCTAGAGCCTGAACAGAAAGTCAGTGAATAATAATTTCAAATCATGATGCACCCACACCTTGTGTCCAGGTCTGGCTGCCCCATCTCAAAAAGAATACAGCAGAAATGGAAAAGGTTCAGAGAAGGGCAACAAAGATGTTCAAGGGTTTGAAATTGCTTCCACACGAGGAGAGACCAAAAAGATTAGAGCTGTTCCTCTTAGAAAAGAGATTAAGGGGCTATGATAGAGATCTATAAAATCATGAATGCTGCAGAAAAAGTGAACAGAGATATAGTATTGATCCTTTCCCACCATACAAAAACAAGGGGTCACTTGATGAAATTAATAGACAACGAGTTGAATACAAACGAGGAAGTATTTCTTCACACAACGCACAATTAAACTGTTGAACTCACTGCCAGGGGATGTTGTGATGGTCAAAAGTATAACGGGGTTCAAAAAAGGGCTAGATAGATCCATCAGTGGCTATTAGCCAAGATGGTCAGGGATACAACCCCATGCTGGGGGTGACCTTAAACCTCTGAAGTTGGGAAGAGAAGATGGGTGGATCTCTCAAAGATTGCCCTGTTCTGTACACTCCCCCTGAAGCTCTGGTACAAGCCACTGGAGACAGGATACTCAGCTAAATGGCTGATGGGTCTGACCCAGTATGGCTGTTCTAATGTAAATTCTGTTCTGCTTGCAACTATCCCACAAAGCAGAAAAAACAGTTCAATCTGCTGAGTACATGATGCACTGCACATCACTGGCTCTGCTTCCTTCCCAGCATTGACAGGGCATGTTCTTTTCATTGGCTGACGGTCGAGTCCTCTCCAAGTCTCGTCGATGATGACTGGCATTCATTGGCATTGGATGAGCCCTCAAGCTGTAAAACCTGTGCCCTTTCGGAAAGGTCACTTGAAAACAAAACCTCTTCCGCCCCCTTGCCTACCCTTTTAACACAGAGAGAACTATGAAGTGAGGAGACAGCCCTTGTCATGGCCACTAGCGTGGGACCAGCCCTGGCAGTGCTTCAACAAGCCGAGTCTGCCAAGCGCAGGGCGCATATCCAAGAGCAGCTTGGGCACTCTCCATCATGCCAAGAAAACAATAAATGCAGCCCAGAGATGACTCTAAGGGGTGCGTGTGTAAACACCCACCAGAGAGAAGCTCTAGGTGAATCAGTATGGACTTTATATAGGTCACTGGTAGAATTAATGTTCCAAACAACACCGATGCAACCACATAAAGGGAAAAGCCAACCAAGGTTGGTTTGGTTTTTAAGGGCCATGAAGCATTGGGCCAGTCAGCCCTGTGTTTAGCCCCACCTTGCAAGGCCTGTGCAAGGTGTGGGACTTACAAGGAGGAAAACTCGGCAGTTGAGAGCTGGCCGGGGTGGAGGGCAGATGGGCCAACAGAGGAGGAAAGTGAACAGGCTGCCCTGATGTGAAGCAAGAAACTGCATTTGAGCTCGGAATTGACTGAAGCCTGTTGGAGGCCCTTGGTAGGAGGATAAACCTGACCCAGATGACAGGAGCCGGCAGGGAGACAGGCAGCTGCAACTGGAGGCCTGCCTGTAAGGAAGGGGGCTGAAGACTGAGCTCAGTTGGGCTGAAGAGTTCTTTGTTTTTGTGCTTTTGGTTGGACTTTATCTATAGGACTCTGTTACCTCAGAAAGGGTTGAACTCTCTAAAGTAGCTTGGCTGAAGGGCCAAATTCCCTCTATGGCAGGAGGAGGCTGAAGGTCATTGTGGGTAAACTGAGGCGGGAGTGTTGCAGTGCCACTCCATACCACAAGGGGGTGCTCCAGGATGGTGAGTCTTGTGACGTGGGTATTAACCAGAGACTTTGAGTCAACAAATTTCAGCCTGTGGAGGTACTCCTAAGGGGTTCTCTTTGACTGTCCGCTCAGCAGTTACTCATGGTTAAAAGTGGTCAAGATGTCTTTGAATTTCAAAATCTCAACTAAAAATATTATTGAAGTTTTGAATTTCACAATGGTAGAAGGGGGGAGGGGATATTTTTACAATCCCCCTCCCCCCCGTGGTTCCCCCCCCGCCAACCATCTCTTTTCATGGCGTATGATTGGTTCCCTAAGTCAGATGGTATTGCTTTTGCTTCTTGATTGTTTTAAGTGTCCATCATCCAGAGAAATAGCAAATGGCTCTAAACCATACTTCACTGCTGTGACTTTTCATTCATGATAAAACTTGGGGTCCATGAATATTTGGATGAATAAATTGTTGCCCACACCTAGACTTACAGAGAACAACAAATATGAACTCTTGAGCTTCTTCTCCGAAACAAGGGAATTAGATTCTTAGAACTGTGAAGAATGGTTCATTATTTCAGCAGTTCTCCAGGTGGATAACGGTGCCGGTGACCAGACAGGGATAGAGTCTTACTGGAAGTACCTGATTTTACAAATCATAGGTCTGAGTCTCCATTGTCTCTGCACCTCATGTAGTCCTTTCCACCTGTGCAAAGTGGTTGTAAAACACTATTATTCTGCTTGTTAGTGACTTCCAAAAGACGAATCGGGTATAGCGTAACTGCTTTATTCATTGCTGAAATGCAGCTGGTTCTGGACTGGAATTGATGAATGTTTCCCAGCCACACCCCAATGGTCAATGCTTTAGGACTGGAAGTGAAGAAGAATATCTAAAATCCTTCTAGATAAGGGAGGCTGCATGTAATGACCCAACGTGGACTTCAGCGTGGACAGCGAGGCTCCCACCTCAGCAAGTGAGAGAGGTCACGGGATGTGTAAGTATTGCAAATGACTGAGAACAGTTTAAAGGTCCAGGTCCCCAGCTGGTGGGAGTCACTGTCGCTGTATTGATGTGGAACCTGAAGTCCCACCATGGTGCTGGAGTTGGAGAGGCAGGGTTGCTGGGGGAGAGCCATCTTCTAGGTGGGTGAAAACCCGAAGGGCAAGGCTTTTGCCTGCCATAAAGTAGAGTAACTTCTCTGAAGTCTTTACAACTCATCCAGAAGCTGGGACCTCAAGTCCACCCCCAGAACCATGGTGGGGTGTCGACTCATGGAGGGGTGTGCTGCCAACTGAGTGAACATCAGGGCTTCTTGCAGAACCCTAGTGTTAGTTGGAGTGTCCCCCACCCCCAATGCAAGTCCTGACCAGCCAGCCCCAGGTGGGCAGGGGCAGAATACAGGAGTGCCAGGAGCCGCAAACCGCATGCCACACCCTGTCTCTTCACTCGCAAGAGCCGAGCAGAACAATCCCACCTGCATGCTTAATTTCCAGGTTTAAAAAGACCGAATCCCTGTGTCCATTCATCCCCAGGGGCTGGTCACAGCAGACCTCATTGTTTGACGAAGTGCCAGTTCTAATGCAGCCCAAGTAATGCTCCTTGTCAGCTCTGATAAAATCTGGAATCTATCACGGGCTTTTTCCTCACAAGCCTTTGTTACTACAGAAAGTAATTACAATTTTTGCTTAATTCCCAAAGTATTGCCAAGAAATATACAGGGTGGAGGGAACCAAGAAGCTTTTCAAATGGACTGCTGGCCAGGGACTGAGGGACTCTGTAATTGCCTCTCAGCCTCACAAGCATTCTCTTTCATTATCTTGTTGGCCGAGAAACCATTGTAGCTAGAAATATTCCAGTGAGATTTATGTGGTGGGGAGGGGGAATACATGATTCTCCCTTCCTTGTACAGGGATACCGACTCAGATTTTCAGACCCAAGTCCTTAAACCATCCTTAACACCGCAAGACTTTCACTGTAGCCAACAGAAGCTGAAGAAACTCAACATCTCTAAGAGCACCTCAGCACCAGGTATGATAGGACCGAGTGGATGACAGAGTGGTCGCCTCGGTCACTTGGCATTCTTTCTGCTTCCTGATTGGAGAAGGGAAACCTTGTCAGCCAATAATACTTGTAGCATCTGATAGGATCAAAGCACTGTATGCATAGGATTAATCGTAACAACGCCCCTGTGATGGAGCTAATAAGTGATGCTCTCGTCTCCATTTTCCAGGGGAGGGGGCTGAGATACAGAGCCGAAGTGACTTGCCTGAAGTCACACTCGGAGTCTGACGCAGGGCAAGGAAGTGACCCCAGGTCTCCTAAGATTCCCCCTCCAGTCCCTTAAACACAAAACCATTCTTCCTTTCGACTCAGCATGTGGAGCCTGGCTTTACCGCTGCCTGACATCTCTTGTCAGCAAGCTAGCACGCAGACCCAGACCCTGAGCCTCCGCTTTCTGGGCCTGGTCTGTTGACCATCATGCCATCACCTGATGGAACTTCCCATCAAACCACTTATTTCCATCTCCTTTCCATTTTTCATCCCAGTTTGTTTGCTTGGAAAGGCTCAGACTTTTCCTGGGTGTTCGGCGGTCGACTCCACCTACCACTAGTGAATTTACTTCCACATCTGAACCCGCCAAAGGCGATTCATGCTCCAAGCTCCCAGAGCATCACCCGCCAGCTCAAAGCTATGCCATCCACCCTCTGACTCTCTCTATCGCTGACGAAGACAGAAAGGAACTCAAGCAGTGCCATGTGAATGAGGAAGCAGGGCTCTCTCCCAATCAGGTGCCTGCTAAGAACTCAGAGAGGCATTGAGATTTGACATGTGCCAGGTGCGACGGCTTGAGAAATGGGTTCATCGTGTTCTAGGCATGTATAGCTTTGGGCAGTGAATCCAACATCAAAGCTCCCCATCTCCTGAGCAGCAATGCCGATATCAATTCCCCCGTTTAACCCAGTTCAGCTGATTAAGTTAACACTTGTATTTTTAAATCATTTTGTTAGCATTCTCTCAGCAAAGCATCCCTAAAGCCTGGTTTTCAGACAGAGGAACCAGCACGTAGGCTTTCATCCCCAATCACAAGCAGCGGGGATCTGCTGTCTGGAGGACTGTGCAGACAGTTCTTTGAGGGGAAGGAAGTGAAGTAGGCTTGAAGTGATGGGAAGAGTTGGGTAAACTTTTTGGGGGAGGAGGGGGTGAAAATGCGGATTTGATGACACAAAACATTTTGCAAATCTATGTCCATTTCACTGCATTGTTCATGTGGGGGGAAAAACACCCAAAGAATTGATGTTTTCAGTTCACATTTCGGAAATGAAATATTTTGATTATTGGTTTAAAGACTTCTGATGTCAAAGTTTCCTTTAATTTAAAAAGCCCCCCATTTCAATTTTGACCGTCTTTTAATGTTTCGATTTTTGTCAAAGCAAAATGTTCGGCTCAACCCAAAATGATTTTTTTTTTTTTGGACTTTTCAAAATCGCCAGTGAACGGACCAATCCCTTCTTCCCACCGCTCTAGTGATGGATACGCAACTGCTGTGGAAACCTCCGTTGGTTCCAAATGCAGCAGAATGCCTCAAAAGACACTAGGGAAGGGCTCATTCGGGCATTGGCAGGGTGCAGGCTGAAAGAGTCGGTCTTTTTTCCCTCTCTCTAGTCTCCATGTTTCTGTGGCTACATCCACATTACGAGCTGGGGTGTAATTCCCTGCTTGTGTATGCATACTCCTCGCACTGGCTCCCAGCGAGCTAGTGGGAGTGTAAATAGCTGTGTAGCCCCAGTAGCACTGGTGGTGGCAGGCGAGGCCTGGCTGAGCTGGGCCGAGTACAAACACAAGACTCTGTACGTGAGCCGGGGAACCGTATCCCTGGCTGGCGTTGTAGACGTAGCCCCATGATTTTTGGCTCCTGGACTGAGCATGTGCCCGGTTCCAGCACTGAGCTCTTCACGGTGCTGACGATGCACAGCTGTGCTAGAGAGCGGGTGGTGAGTGGCTGCCGTTGTGAAGTCACTGTCCCATAGATTCATAGATTCATAGATTCTAGGACTGGAAGGGACCTCGAGAGGTCATCGAGTCCAGTCCCCTGCCCACATGGCAGGACCAAATACCATCAAAGAGGCCGCAAGCCAAAGTTCCTTCTCCCCATTTCTTGTGGCTGACACTCCCAGGACCCATCTGTTCCACCCTCACAAGCCGCAGGACAACAGAGAATCCACTTCCTTGTAGCTGTGGGACACTGAGTCTAGGCAGCATGGCCCAAGGTATAGGATGTGGGAGTCAGTCCTCTTGGGTTCCATATCCGGCTTTGCGACGTTGGGTGAGTTACTGCCTCGCTTGCTGCCTCAGTTTCCCCACCCTTAGTAGGGATGATAATGCCTCACCTGCCTGCGCAAAGCCCTTTCAGGTCTATAGGAGAAAAAATACAGTCTCAGTACAACACAAAGACAATCTAAAGTTGCATACAGCAAGGGATTTCTTCCAAGGCTCCCTCTCCGTCCGTGTTTCCTGGATCCTGTCTCTGTTCAGGGAAGCACGCCGCATTCACATCATGCTCTGGACTTGCAGCGGATTGCTGGCTGATCACATTTGATTGATTAAACAAGGTTGTTGTTTGACCCCAATTGTTCCCGAGGAAGGGGAAAAAATCTTCCATCAGACTCTCGATCTGATGCAAGCAGACATCTGGCACCGAAGATGAATTGAGGGCTGCATCTAAAGTGCCAGATACATAATACATTCTAAATAGGCTTCATTAATAGCCGCAATTAAATTTACCACCGTGGATTGGATACATTTTCTATTAAATTTGTCCTTGTGATCCCCAACTCTGATTCGCCTCATAATAATGAATCATGCCACTTCTGATCTCTTTCTTTCCCCTTGCCCTAGGCAAAATATGATGTAAGAACTAGAATCCTTATGTCACGGGCGTTTACTCTCTACGAATCAGACAGGGTGAGAGGAGCGCCTGGGGGAAGGATCCCTGGCTCAACGTGGACTGTCTTTTACAAACTTGCTTCATTTTTCAGCACACAGCAAGTAGATTCTCAGATCCACTTTCAGGCCTGTATCCTAGTCTCTTTAACCCGCTCCAGCAGGGTCAAGGCGCTGGAAACCAGTTAGATTTCCCCCCTGGGAAGTGCCCCTGGCATAAAAGGGATGATCTAGTGGTGCACAGCTGACATAATGGCCTTATGTGGATCCTCTCACAGCCCTGGGGGTTGGGGGAATAGGAAGTGAAAACAGAGAACAATGTCCTCTGGCTGTTCTGGGCTGTTGGGTGGTCCCTTGGGGACAGTTTCACCCCAGGGGGGCTGGATCCAGTGTTCGTGGGCTCAGCTCCATCCACTTACACTAAGTTTGAGCTGGGTCCAGTCTGTTGTTAAGCTCGCTGATACCCCTGGTAATTGGGAAGGAAGGGGAGAGAACTAACTTCTCTTCTATTCCAGTAGATCTATATAATATTGGCCCGGTGTCTATTATGTCCCCTAGCCAGGGGCTGGTCTGCTCGATAGAGGATAACAGCCTACTACTGCTGCCAGCTACCCAAGTCACTCAAGTGGCAGAAGTCTGTGCTTTGGTGCTGAAGAGCTGAGCTCAAACCCTGCTGGGTTCTTCCCCTCGACATCTTCCCTTTTAAGGCAGAGTCTTATAAGCTACATCTGAATGAAACATCCTCATCACCGATTTCTCGAGGAACCCAGATGCTGGCAGTGGGAGGCCTGTACGTAACCCCCTGGTGAATGTACTAGAGGTCCCCTTCTGTCCCCCATCCACAGAGGATGCGAGTCCTATCGCCAGAGCCTGGCTCTTCAGTTCAAGCTGTAGCAGCTGGTGCTTTTAATCTCTGGAGGGCCCCAGTTCAAGCCACAGAGTGGTGGTTAAGATGGGAGCTGTTACATATTCACCACTTAGGTTGGCATTTATTTTTGTCCATCCCAAAGACTGCTCTAACTTACTCACTGGCTGCAGCAGTGTCGCTCCTCCACCGATATCGCCCCTCCTGCCCCTAGCGTGCCCCACCACCAAGAAAGGGAAAGCAGCTCATGTTGTTGTTTCCTCGGGTTCCCGCATCTGTCTATCTGTATCCAGCTGTTATCTCTTGTCTTATGTGGAGATAGTAAGCTGCTTAGGGCAGAAGCTGTCTTGTTCGTTTTTTGTACAGCACCCAGCACAATGGCACTCCGCTCTAAGATTGGAGCTCCCAGATGTTACTGCAGTACACGTAATTCATAATAATGTGGTGACCCTTCGGCATGGGGGGTTAGTTGGGTTTAACCCTCCAACACCACATGAGATTTAAGGGGGACGTAGGCCTTCTGAATTTTCCCCATTGAGAACAGAATTTGTCCCTTTAATCTTTGCTGCCAATGCCTACCCCTGGCAGAACGTCCATCTACTCTGAGGGAAGTGCAGAAACCAGTTTGTGCCCCCGAACGAGGGTTTCAAATGAAATCACCCAATTCCCAGGGAAGAGACTGATGCCGCATCCGCCTGGCAATTTTTACATATAGGGAGATTAGGCTGGGTGGGGATAATTTCTGATAGAAACCATTTCCTGTCTGAAAGGCAGCCATCCTGGTGGAAGAAAAAAGAGCGAAACTATCTGAGGATTAAACTTGGCTCTCTCCTTCCGTCTTAGTGTTTCTTTTATCGAAGGATTTATTGCTCCGTGAATTACATTTTTAATATCCTTGTTTTTGATTTTGGTACCTGAGAAGGATTTGAGGGGGGCAGGGAAGTGCTATCTACATGCCATGCTTTTAGCATCCTCAAGGATCTGCCTTATAGCAGGGCTTGCAAATCACCTTGCAGGGGAAATGCCAGAGCCCCATTCTTCGGAAGGAGCAAAGAAGAGGGAGGGCACATCCCTAGGTGGTGTAAATCAGAGTAGATCCCTTGGAGTCAATGGGCCAGGTGCTCAGCTGATGTAAGTCAGCATTGCTTTAGGCCAACTGAGGAGCCAGCCCCTGGAGACTAAGAAAGTATCACTGTAAACAGGTGAGGCCAGTGCTGCTCTTTGAGAAATTTAAACAAAGGGAAACACGGGGCCAAATTAATCTCTAGCAGAACTCCATTTTCCATTGCCCTCAGTATGGCCCAATGACCCCATGCAGGACAGCTGCTGTGTTTGGCCCAAAGATCTGCAACACACACCTCTACCACTGAACCTCCAGGAGTCACTTGGGTAGCTGGCAGACGCGGTGAAGTGTATAGTGAATGCTGCACTTCTCCTTCCACGAAGGATCTCCAAGGGGGCTTTTGTAGACCCCCAAAGAAGTGCCTAAATAGTCTTTAAAGAGACACACACATTTCTGATATGGGGACAGCCCTGGCAAATCCAGTTCAAACTTCAGCCGAGGGCCAGTGCGTGTTCACTTGGGCTGGTTGGAAGAAAGCTCTCTGGACCAGCAGGATGGACTCAGCAATGTGGATTGTTCTGTGGGTTAGTTCTGAGACGCTGCATAGAAATTCTAGGTGGCTGAAGATCTGGGTTACAGCCTGTAGCCCCTCTCACGCTGTCCCATTGCCAAAGTTTGCTGCTGGGTATCTGGACATCAGCATTACATGTGGAAACTGCCATTGACTGACTTATGGACTGTGACCTCAGGAACCCGAGTGGGATCCCACCTTGTCGTTTTGCTGATTTTTCCCACGGGGAAGCTGGGGCAACAGCGCTCACTCGGAAACATTCCCCAGCCGAACCTGCTCGCCTTCCCCTATGGTTCTGCAGTTCATATACCTCAGCTGGGTTCGTAAGCCTTTGCCAAGTGCAGAGCAGCAAAACCCGCCTGACAAATAGCCCCCCCCCCAAGCTGAATGTCTTCATCTCATTATATCAATAGGGATTAAGAGGAAACTGGTAGTTAATCCCCTGCAAGGCGTTTTGATGATTGAATCGAGAGTGCCTGGTATGGAATTACAGCATATTACATTGGACTCTGGGCAGAGACAGGCATTTAGAGCCTCCTCTCCAGCGCTCCACCTTGCAGGGAACCATTTTTGCTCAGAGCATCTTTTGTTTTATATTGAATATTTTTTAAAATATTCCGGGTAAGTCCAGAGCTGGGGCGGCAGCCTAGCAGATCCCATAAAGGTTTCTGCCTCGCATTTTTATTAGCGAGCCCAACTGCGATCAGGGTCCCATGGTGCAAGGCGCTGCACAGACATAGTGAGAGACAGTCCCTGACGAGCCTATGCTCTAAATCGGGTTGGAGAAGTGTAATTTATTAGCATCAGCTGGTTTACACATGACAGATCAAGTGACTCGCCCCAGGTCACACCTGCCTTCTCTGGCACGGGTAAGAATTGAGCGTAGCTCTCCAAAATCCGAGCTTTGTGTCAACCCCCCAGACTTTCCCTGCATCCCATTAGTCACTGCCTCTCAGCTGGGGATCTCGAAACACTTTCACAAATGTTCATTAATCAGCTGATTAAGCCTAACAGCACCAGCGGGGAGTTGGTGACTGCTTCTCCTCCCCATCACCCGGTAGAGTAAACTGGGCAACAGACCTGTGTGAGATCTCAGAGCAAGGCTGGGTCCCAACTGGGAAAGGAACCCTGACTCGTACCCTTGGCCTGGCTCCAGCCTGGAGGGTCCCCGCCAGGAGAGCTTTTGTGTCTGGGCGACGAGTAGGGAAATCAGTCCCCGGCGTCTTCTGCCTGATGTGAAATCAGAATGACAGAGCGGCTGACGAGTGACATCTGCTTGGCTCCCTCATCTGTATCGGCCACTCCCCTCCCCTCCCCTGCTAAGGGTTAGTTAGACAGGTATTTATCTCACTGCCTCGGCAGAGCGGGCGTGGCTCCTTCCTCAGCCCCTCTGGCACCATCAGCAGAAGGTTAAGGGTTCCTGTCGGACAAACAGTGTTGGTGGCTGTTAATTAGGATGGCAGGCGAGCTGGAGTGAGCCACCCCCCTGGCCTCGTGGTGTCTCCCAAACTCCGCTTTGCAGTGAGATCTGCTCCCATGGAAGGGGTGTGGGCAGACACTGGGAACTCATATTATGTGACATTGGGGGAGCAGGGAGAATCTTGGGGGTGAACTGGAGATGTTTTAGCAACTGGGGCTATGAGGGGTAAACTTAATTGGCTTGAGCACAGGTAAGGTGCTCTGCAAACATCAGTCACAGCTCTGCAAGGCCCCCAACTGCTGGCCTGCGACTGGCAAGCTCCTGGCACTACTGTGCCAGGTCCTGGAGGCCCCACCCCAGAGCCCCTAATGCATCCAAGTCTGTGCCTGCAGCACCCCTGGCTGCTAGCCTTGCATTCCCCAACAGCTTGGCCAAGCACCTGAGTGCAGAACTGCCTCCATCCCCTGCTATCCTCCTACAGTCCCCGCTCTGCCCCGTGCCCCTCAGTCTAGAACTGCAGTCCCGCTTCCCAGTTATTCCAGATGCTGGGGCCTCAGTCCACATCTGCATTGCCTCCTGCTACACAACACCAGTGATGGGCTCCCCAGCAGCTCGGACTTTAAGCGCCCTTTGCCATGCCACTCCTGGCCTCCACACAGATCTCCAAATTCGCTTCAGTCCTAAGGAACTTCTGCATCCTCTCAGATCGCAGTCACGGGCAGCTCAACAGCTGGCTTCCCCCGTGCACTTCAGTCGTGACATAAAGAAGCACCAGGTCTATTTCACTCCGAGGACGTCCATGCATATCAGGCAGAGTGGGATAGACCTACTGCTGCAGGTAGCATATTGGGCTCAGCTGTGCACCCAGGAGGGCAGGAAGAAGAGAGCACAGGAAAACACATGGGCCAAGTTCATGGCTGATCTAACTTTGCTGATGGCAGTAGAGTGGACCCTGTACACCAGTGTGTCCTGTAGCACGGGGGCATGTCACTGGCCCATTTTGCACGGTGCAATAAACAACGTGAGCCTAGCAATATGTTCATATTTGGCCCCAGTTCCTTTCTAGGTTTTTTTCCCCAGAGCTGCACCCTTCCAGGTACCTACATTTTCACACAACACCCAAGAAGCCTGTGGAGCTCATTGCCACAAGACTTCATTCCCACCAAGCACTTAGCAAGGATCAGACATTTTCTCCAGAACATCCAGAGTGACTACGGTGTGCATTTAAAAGATGGTGTAAACTGGCCCAGATCTATTGAATAATGGAGCTATGCTGACTTACTCCAGCTGAGGAGCAGACTCAGAGAGCTTTGGCAGGGACATAAATCCTCATGCTTCATGACATAAATCAACCTCTCACTAATGAGGGTCAGGAAGAAATGTCTCCTGGGGGAGGTTACCCCATAACTGCAGGGTTTCTTGCACCTTCCTCTAAAGTGGATGATACTGGCGACTGTTAGAGACAGGATATTACATGGACCTTGAGTCTGATCCAGTGTGGAAATTCCCGTGTTCCTGCTCTGCCTAGCTGCTGTTGAGTGACAGGCTGAGACTCACTCGCTGACACTGCTGCATGCTGAAATGTTCTTCCGTTGCTCTTCGCAGACAGGCCTGTTCCTCTGGACCCGGCTGATGACTTTGTCATTGTCACCGTGTCATCGCCATGAGCTTGACAAGTTCACGAGGGCTGGGGTGGGGCACGGTTGTTAGTTTGGCTTTCCCCCCTCCCCATGTGTTTGTTTTCTGGCTGGCTTGCTCCGAGTAAACAACGCATCTGAGACGGGAGCTGTGACAAATGCCTTTCTATCAGCAAGAGTGAACCGACTCTGATGCCTCGGAACCTTCCCTGATCATTAAAAGAAATGTGCTGGCTCCTCGCTGGTGCTAATTTATTCTGCCACTCTGCCTTAAAAACCTCGCTGACGAGAAATGTCACATTTCCCTGTATCAGGCCGCGCTCATCTGAGCAGCCCGAAGTTGCTCAGACATTCGGGTCTTGGCTGTCCATAAGTCCTCCCCCCCTTCCTGTTTTATCAACCCTCCCCGAGCCCCCCTAAATATGCATGAAAAGGCAGCACGCATGAATCCCGACCCAATGTGTCCAGGCTTCTTTCTGTCCTTGTCATGCTTATCCATCTCCCCGGGCCACGCTCACCTCTGCCACTTGGCAGCCTCAGGCCACGTTTGTCCACGCGGTTCAGTATCAGCTGGGAGGTTTTTCCTCTTCACTCCTGCTGCCAGAGGACAGTCCCTGAGCTCTGGGGCGAGTGTGGCTTTCCTTGCAATGATCGGCAGAGCGAGTGCCCCTTGCAAACCCCCGATCTGCCAAAGGCTGTAGCCACCCAGTTGATCTTGACTGTCCTCCTGAAGCGGTGCAGGAGAAGGCGGGTGGATAGAAAAGCTACTTTTGCAGTGTGTGGCCACAGGCCTTGGAGGTCTAATTGCCTGGTTTGTTGTAGCGCGACCCCATCAATCTGCACCTGAGTCCACACGATTCTGGCTCAGTCCTGCCAGCCAGCCGGCTCTCCTGCTGCTGACCCAGCAGTCCGGAACAGGCAGAGAGTCATGTCCAGAATTAGGGGTAAGACAGGGCTGGTGGTAGCTCAGGTAACTCAACACCACTCTATTTGCGTTTGCATGTCCAGTGGAGAAGCTGCCAGAGGTGGAGGTAGCTTGCAAGTAGATCTCCAGGTATAAACTTGGAGGGGTTTCAGTGAGTGACAGCAAAAAAGGTGTCTGTGTAGTGAAAGAAAGGACTGTAGCTCTCTCTGGGCCAGAAGCCTGAATTCTTTGCTCTGTACTCACACCATCAAAATTCCCACTGGCTTTGGGCTTTGATCCAGGATGAAATTAATGTGGGCAAAGGGAAGAGATGGGAAATGGAATGGTGTAAATGCCAAGGACAGGCAGAAATTATTGTGGCTGATACGGGCTGGCGGGGGGATATTCAAGAGGGCTGGGATGGAATTAAGCAGGGGAAAGTATGCAGAGTAGCAAGGAGCTATTTAGGTGGGGGAATAGTCTCCCCCAGGAAAGTAGTAGGAGTCCTGTTGATTGGGCCTTTGGCAAGTAGACAGGGCCCCCCACTAGACAATGTGCCACAGGGAACAATCCTGCCCTGGGAGAGGTGCAGCGAGAATGAGGCGAAAACAGCTGATGTGTGTGTCCGGACGAGGGCCTGGTTCTCAGTCGCCAGGCCCCTGGCGCAGTCGGCTACACCGCAGCAGAGTGGGTGTTAGTTGCAAATCAGCATGGCAGCGTTTGATAGTGGTGTAAACGTAAATGACTGCGCAAGGTACAAGAGCGATGGAGAATCAAGGCCAGTGCACCGAAAAGAAAAGCATATGCTATTGCAAATCCTGCATTCTGACCTATGGCACCCCTCTCTCTCAATGCCCACCTCCTTCACTCTACTGGTATTTCCAGAAACTGATACCCTAGGCGCTAATCTTACTATTATTACTTATATTGCAATAGCACCTGTGAGTCCCAGTCATGGACTGGGATTGCATTGTGCTAGGCACAGTACAGACACAGAGCAAAAAAGGTGGGCCCTGCCCCCCAAAGCTTGTGTAAGACCGACAGACCCCAGTTGGTGGTGGGTGGGATCGAACCTGGGACTTCGGGAGCTAAATTCATGAGCCAAAAGCCACGTGGTTCTTAGCCAAGGCTGTAGCAGACTCATCAATCAGTATGTGCCACTAGAGGGGGACAGAGCACCACCTCAAGCAGGCATGGGTTACACTTGTATATTGCAATAATCCTTCCCTGCTGTGCTTCCAAGGGCTACCTCTTCTAGGGCTTCGTATTACACTCTCCAGCCCCTCCTAAGCAGACCGGCTCTTCAGAAACCAGATTAAACCGATATAAAAGAGCTTGATTAAATTAACAGAGAGGAGTCGACAGCTGCCTTGTGGCCCTGCAAAGTCTGTTCCAACACACCGTTTTACGGTCTGTCTCTTCCCCAGAAATACTCTGTCTACGCGCCAAGAAACGTTGTCACTCTGTTGGCTTTCTCCCCAACACTACGGCCATAATTCCCTTGCCTTTGTCAGGATGAGTGGCAGCCACTCAGAGCAGTGAGTTATCCGGAGCAGGGAAAGGCTACCTATCTATCTGCAAGAGCTATCGATAATGAGTTGTCTAAGGGGACTGAACTTGGGCTATCTTGACCTAAAATCACAAACTGCGACTATTTGAGCTAAAGGGTGACGGTGGTAGCACTCATAAACCTTGACATATGCGGTCTATCCACTAGGGGGAGACAGTGTGTTAGCAGACGGTCCAGACCTACTCACTCACATGCCTTAAGTATTTCTAACCTGCCCATCACTGCATCTCTCTTTCCTCCTGTTTGTACTTTCCTTTGACTTGCATCACCATTCCAGCTAGCTACTGCTCTCACGCAAGTCCTTCAAGACTCCAGGATGACCTGCTCACATGTAGTTGTGCCTTTGGGTTTTTTTGTGCACTGCACCTTTAAATTTCTAAGCCCTCTGCGTGCCGAGACAGCGGCTGTTTTGTTCTCCAAGCTGCTGCAGCACGTTACAGAGATGCACACATTGTGCTCTGGCCTGGAGACTTTGGTTCTTGTTGCATGGGTTCCTTCCCATCCCATTCTCCTCTACAGCTGTCACTTGAGGTCTGAAAGTTCATGGGTGCTCTTTACATGTGGAAAAATAGAGATTTCGCTAATTATGAAGCACCTATGTGATGGTAGACCCTAGAGGCCTCAACCAACTTCAGGCTCCATAGTGCAAGGTGCTGTACAAACCAGACAGCCCACAGTCTCTGCCCCAGATTCCTCGAACACTGACGTCTCTTGTCTCTGCTGTCCCCTACCCCACCGCCTTTTTACATTGTGGAGCAGGCGGAAGCTTGTACTGTGAGACCAGGCTGGGCTTTTGGCCAGTCGAGGGCGTCAGAGGGCAAGTGAAAGAGGGGCAGGGGAAAGGTGCCAGCTTCTCTGCTCTCAGCAGCATGCCTGGCTTCACACCCTGCCCTGGCTGTAGTGAGGATGTTCCGCTCACCTCAGAGCTGTGACTCAGCCCTGCCGTTATTATTTAACAGGAAAAAAATCAATGTTATTACCCACTATATAGCCCCCTGCAATCAAGGTGAAGTGGCAGGTTTCTCCGACCAGGGCACCGCTCTCCAGCTCAGTTACATACCTACGGCAGAGACAAAAGAGCCGGGATTCTTCTTTTGATCCGTGCACCAGCGATTGTAATGGTCTAGATGATTCTCTTTGTGCTTTAATACGATTCCAGGCACCATTGCTAGTGCTGGATGCTGCCTTCCTTGGACACTGCCCATGTTCATTTCCCCTAGTGCTAATTGGATGCCTTTGGCTTCCGCTCTACTTATGTCAACCTGGCACGGTGTGTCCCTGTGTTCTTTGGAGAGAGAGCCCTGGACTGAGGCTCAGGAGATCTTGGTTCTATTCCTGGCTCTGTCACGGGGCTGCTGGGTGATCTTGGGTGGGTCACGTTGCTGCTCTGTGCCTCAGTTTCCCCATCTGTAAAAATGGGGATAATGATACTCACCTTCTTTGTAAAATGCTTTGAGATCTACTGATGAAAAATGCTATATAAGTGTTATTATCTGGGCTCACCTGGAGAAAGGGGAGGGCACAGAAGGCTAACAGAAGTACTTACTTGACCACCACAATGCTTTGCTTTTCCAAGACCTGATGCCCTCCCACCTGTACCCCTAACTAGCTCTAGGTCTCTGTTCGCCTGTCTTCTGGAGAGCAGAGTCTTTTAAGGTTGCTTGAGTAAAGTTTCCAGAGTGGGCAAAAATCATGATGTGTTAACAGGCAGAAAAGGTTGTGACGTGAATTTCATTGACTCCTTGTTATTTGTCCCTTCAGACGTTGATAGACAGTCCTAGTGACCATGCAGATGAACCCTTTGTACATGGGTGGACAAGAAGAGCCGAGTGGAAGGGAAGATGGGGATCAGAACAAGAACTACCAGGTGGTGAGAAACTGGCTACAGGGGAGACAGCAATGGGTTGTGCTGAAAGGTGAATTATCAAACTTCTTTTTATTAATGACTCTGGCACAAAAAGTCAGTGTGGAAATTTGGTGATGATACAAAGTTGGGAGGGATAGTCTGTAAAGAGGAGGATCGGAATATTATTTAGGAAGATCTGGATGGCCTTGAAGATGGGGGTGACAGAAATGGGATGCAATTCAATGGGACACAGCATAAGATCATGCCCTGAGGGTCTGCTGAATTTCTGCTGCAAGCTCATCAGTCGGAAAGAACAGAGGAAGAGAAAGACCTGGGTGCGTGGGTCAAATCCCAGGATGACACTGAGCCACCATTGTGATGCGGCTGTGAGAAAGGCAAAGGCGATGCCTCGGGTGAGGCGTTTCTAGGAGAGAGAGTGCCATTGTACAAGGCACTGCTAAGACCTCAGCTGGAACACCGTGTCCAGTTCTGGTCACCCCTGTTCAAAAAGGATGAATTTGAAGGGGAACAGGTGCAGAGAAGAGCTACGAGAATGGTCGGGGAACTGAGGGCTTAGGAGACAGGCCTGGCAGAGCTTGGCTTGTTTAGTCCAGGAAAAAGACGGCTGAGGAGGATATGCTTTGCTCTCCCTAAATATATTGGGGGGCAAATACCAGGGAGGGTGATGAGCTATTGAAGCGAAAGGAAAATGGGGATAAACTGGCCATGAACAAATGGGGATAAACTGGCCATGAACAAATTCAGGCTGGAGATTAGGTTTCTAACCCACAGGGGGTGAGGTTCTGGGACAGCCTCCCAACAGGAGCTGTGGGGCAAACAACTTCTTTAGTTTAATGAGAGAATTGGAGCAATTTATGAGTGGAATTGTATGTCAGGGTTGTTTGTGATGGTGGGGGGCAGGGCTCAAATGCCCTGGGGCTCACTTCCACTTTGTATCTTACGTTCCCAAAGTTCATGCTTCAGGGTTTCAGCTGGCCCCCCGCAGGGGTCAAGAAGGGATATTCCCCCCTCCATTCATTCTGTTGGGGTTTTTTAATCTCCTTCCTCTGAAGCATCACGGATGGCCACGGCTGGAGATGGGACATTGGGTGGGGTAGGCAGGCTCTGCAGTGGCACCGAGCAGTCTCTCTGATGGGTGCGTGGCCGGCTGGTTTTTGCTCACACGCTCACTGATCGCCATGTGTGGGGTGGGGAAGGAATGTTCCCCCAGGTCAGACTGGCAGTGACCTTGGGGCGGGGGGCGTTGCCTTTCTCTGCAGCATGGGGGTGTGAGTCACTGGCCAGGATTACCTGGATCTATCTCACTTACTCATTTCCCAGCCAGTGTGGGGGCCTTGGGCCCTGGGCCCCTCCTATCCTCTGCCTATGGCACATCGTAGTCTAGTCTCCTGTGGACGGTTCGGTTGCTGGGTTTAGCATGCGGGAGCTGGGTGGTGTTGGTGGCCTGTGCTCTCCAGGGGGTCAGACTAGAGCATCTGGGGGTCCCTTCTGGCCTTAAACTCTGTGCCAGAGCTGAGAGAACATCCTAGGAGTCTTGACCTACGTCAACTCCTCTAACCACTAGCCGTAGCCCTCAAAAAGATGAGGCAACCCTGCTATTGTTCTCCTGCCTCGGATGTCAAGCTCAGAGAAGCGAGACTCGGAAGAGCTCTGCTGGACACTTTATCATTTGCAATGTTTCCATGCCAGTCTCTTCAGCAAGGCACTGACATTGCTCCTTTCCCACCTGGGGGCCAAGAACAATATTCAGCGTCTGATTAAAGCTTTATGCCCTACCAAGTCTAATACATTGCAGCAAACGTCCCTCTCTCCTGTCTGAAAATGCCCGTTGTCAAGCAGTCTTTCCCGTATCCCTGGATGGATGTCTGGCGTACACTCCAGCACACACAATCTGTGTCCAGAGGCCATCAGGAATGCCATTGTGCTAACAACCATGGCTTGCCTCGGTTCACTTAAGTTTCCCTTCCCTCCGAAGGCGGCAGGATTTGGCATTCAGAACGGAGGCGAGGGGAGGGGACAGCCACGCAGCTATGGTAAAATGCTTCGCCAGGGCCCCATAAAAGGAATTCACATCTGTCCCGAGAAGATACTTGAAAGCAGTGAGGCTGTATCGTTAGTGGTGCCTGTAATCAGCATGGTATAGATGCCTGAATGGATTATTATTGTTATTTATTATTTTAATCTATCCATAGTCCCCTCGCACAGGCCTGCCACACAAAGACCAAGGAATGTATCCTTGTCACCCTGCTGTGAGCTGGGAAACTGTTAGTGCCCTATTTTGCACATAGACACAGAGGCCTAGTAATTTTGGGGGTCAACTTTGGGTGTCCAAAAGGGGCCTGATCTTCAGACAGTAACTGAGCCCCCGCCCTCTGAAAAGCAACTCCCTTCAAGGGCTCCCAAGCTGGGCCCCCAACATCACTAGCCACTTCTGAAATTCTCAGCCAGAAAGATGAAGGTCCTGATTCAGGGAAACATCCCTATTCGTGGCAGCCCTGAAGCATGTGCTTAACTTTACATATATACTTATGCTCCATTGAAGTCAGTGGGTCGTAAAGCACATGCAGACGTCTGGCCTGCAACAGGGTCTAAGAAACTCACCTAAGATCACACAAAGGATCCACGGCAGAACCATGACTTCATTTCCCCGTCCCAATTCAGCGCTTAACCACAAGACCAGCCTTCCAGAAGCAAAGCCGGCCCGTCACAGATAATCCATAAACAATAAGTCCCCTGCCTGGAGAACCACTGACTGCAGAGACCAGAAGCTGAGGGGTGCTAAAGGACATTGGTTGTATATACGTGGCTAGACAGACAGACAGCTGGCTGGAGGGACACTTATTATTTATTAAAAAAATGAACCTGAGCTTGTATCAGTCCCAGTTTGGTTAAATTACAGAGTAAAAAAGAAAGCCCCAACCCCAGGCATTTGCTGCTGAGTGTTTTATTTTTTCAGCCTTCCTTCCATTACAGCATATTCCATTTAACACTTGAGTGAAAACGCCAGAGGGTCTGCCTTTTATATGCTCTCTACTAAGCATTATTCTGCCCCCCTCCTCTTTCCCTTGGCTCTTAACCTTTCCGAGAAGTTTTTAATTAATCGCGATGAAGCAATTGCAAAACTTTTCCCTGCTGGAGGAATGAGAAGTGTTGAGAATGGAGCCTGTCGCCCGGGGACAGTTCACAGGGAAGCAGGAATTAGCACCTCAAAATCTCAGGGCAGAACTTTTCGGGAGAGCACATGTAAAGACACCACATGGGGATCTGAACCCTGCACCTTCAGCATCAAGCTCTACCAATCAAGGAGAATCTAACACACTCATGTAGGACTCATGAATACAAAATTTTGGATACAAAATTCCCTGCTGTGTCACAGACTTCTGGTGTTACCAAGGGCAAGTCACGTCCTCTCTCTATGCCTCAGTTGCCATCTGTAAAATGGGGATAATCTTTTTTCTATTTAGACTTTCAACACTGTCAGTGACTGTCGCTTACTATGTCGATACCACAACAGGGTCCTGATCTCAGCTAGGTCCTGTAGGTGCTATTATAACCCAAATAATAATGATAATGTAAAGGAGTAACCCCATGGGTTAGCAGCAGCAGTAGGCTGTTACTCTCTACGAGACATGACATATGCTTCCCCAGCGTGTTACATACAGAAATGCTGCCTGGTTCCGGGTGTAACAGGATTGTACTGATCACAATGAAGGCGTGTTTCTGCCTTTTTCTATAGACATCAAGCCACTAAACATGTTCATTTCGATGCAAGCTGCTGCCTGCTCTGTCTCCATCAGCATCTTGCTGCTAAACCTATCAACAAAGGTGATGTGCTAGGTTAGTCAAGCATGTTCCTCCGGTTACTATTATGTATTAATTTACACAGCACCAATCACAGGCAGCTTCGTGCTTCCAAAGAGACAAGCAGGATTTGTGGAGGCTTCGAAGCAGGTCGGATCCTTTCGGTGCTCCACGGGTGCCACAGCTGTGTGTGCTGTCACATCAACAGGAACAATGGCCCCGCACGGTCACTGACAGTGACACTGGCCCAGGTGCACTGGGTGGCGCTCTCCGCTTTGAGTCCTTGCGGAACTGATGATATAACATGGTTTTCAGCAGCTGCAGCCAATGAGTCCTAAATCCAAAGTTCTGACCCCTTAAAGCTGATTAAAACCATCCCACAGCACTTTTAGCAAGAGTAGAAGGGTCCTGGCAACTCACACTGTTTCCTTCCCCAGATCTGAAGAAGAGCTCCGTGTAGCTCAAAAGCTAGTACCTTCCACCAACAGAAGATTGCCCAATATCCGAGATTCCCTCACCTGCCTTCAATACCCACTTCAGTTGGATACAGTGGTCTGTTTCACTTCCTGTCCTAAACTGTTGCCAAGTGCTTAAACAAAAGCTGCCAAGCTCCATCCCAGAGTTTTCTGCATGGGAATGCTGAATACCTGCTGCTAAAAACTGGCAAAATGCTTTGGTATCTTTCCAGAGGAAACGCACTATACAAATGTAAATTCATTATCAGTCATTTTGAAAGGAAAAATAGCCTGGAAAAGATGAGCATGAACCCCACTTTTTTAGGTGCCATCCTTCTTTGCCCCATTGGGAATGGGCAGAAATTACACCAGCATTTGAATGGATACGGTCCTGTAGGGGGACATGTGACCACAACCATCTTCAGCAAGACATCAGGGACTGAACCAGGAACTCCAGAGCAAAAGTCAGGCTCTCTAGCTGGAGGGTACAACAGACTCACTTTCTCTGTGTGTCGGGCACAGAGCAGGACCTGTCCCACACACTCAGCTGGGGGTTGCAGAAATGCTGTTTAATTCTATAGAGACGTATGACCATGAACATCAATCCCAATCCTGCAATCTTTACTCTGGCAAAACTCCCTCGGATCTCAATGGACTTGGCCCCTGAACTCTGACTCATTTCAAACAGGAAAAAATAACTACGGCGCAAACGCTCAGGGAGAGAGGAAAAGCGCCAGCCCAGGTTCATCCCAAAGGTTTAGAGACATCAGCAGATTGGATCTGGAGTTGGGATTTTCTCCCAAAAGCTCAGCTCTGACTGCCGGCCACCTGCAATACCTGAGCATCTCATGTACATTCACGAATTCACCCTCCCGACCTGCCCTGCGGGGGAGGCAGGTCAATAGTCTGACCTGCTTTACGCAGATGAAGAAACTGAAGCTCCAATGCCCCAATTTAATAAAGCACTTAAGCACATGCGTAAGAGCATTCCTATTGAGTAAAGCACTTACATATGTATTTAACTTCAAGCACGTGAGTTGTCTCATCAAAGTCAATGGAATACTCATGCTAAAAGTTAAGCGTACGCTCTGCTGCATTGATGCCGGAGCCTGGAGTGGTTAACCCGAGGTCACACAGGACAATTGTAGCAGGACTAGGAACTGGACTCCCATCTCAGTCCCAGACTAGTGGCTTCCTTTCAGGAACCTCCTTCCTCCCTCCTGGCTATACCAAAAAGTAGGAGACCATTTTTCATGTGCACCATATAAATCTTACCCAGAGAAGCACTTTTAGAGTGAAGATCTGATGGAGGAATAAATTCCCAGAGAAGCGGAAAGCAAAATGTCATCAGACTCCGCAAAGAAAGGAGAGATCTGCTGACAATGAGGTTTGCAGAGCACCAAAATTAACTATATTTTGTGCAACTGCCAAGATGTCGAAAGCAAGTCCCTGCTACAGGGCTAGTGCTGATGGAAAGATGAGAAGCTGGTGTGATCTATCAGAAGGGAAGAAAGGGCTCGCACAGCATGTACACACCCGTAGCGTAGCCCAGACTAGAACATAGAGCTGATTGGAAAGTGGTTTGTTGGGTTTTTTTCCTCCCTGGAAATTTGGACAAAAAGTGTAGGGGTGGAGGAGGCAGGGGGAATTGTTGAAAATTTCAGCAGAAAATTCCAGCTTTTCATAGAAAACTCAAACACCCCAAACCTGCAGCATTTTCAGACAAAAGCTGAAAAGTTTCAGGCGAGAGCTTTTGGTTTTTCTGTCCAAAAGTCGACGTTTTTCACCGAGCGCAGACACTTTCTGTGGAAAATTTCATTTGGCTGAAAACTCAGTTTCCCCTTTGGAGAGTCGACAGGGTCCTGCGCCATTGATTTCATTGTGGGGCCAGCTCAGGCCCCATATGCTATCCTCACCCTCTGAGCCATTAAGTCCCTCGGTCCTGGGGGGCATCATGGAAATCCTGGGAGCGGCTCTGTCCAGATCACAGTGGCCCCGTCAGGGGGTTCATGACAGCTCAAATAAGAAACCTCGGGATTTCACTGTCTGCTTAGCAGAGCTCTCTTCTTGCCCTGCCTTTTCTCTGCACTAACCCCCTTTCCACACCCTCTGTGCATCTGCTTTCACATTAGGCCTTTCAGCTGGTGCTGCTTCAGCTCCAGCCCATTGCTTGGTGGCTATTATCCCTCTCTATCCCATTACTCACCAAGGTTCAGCCCCCTCACTAGTTAGCACCCGTCGTAGGGATGCATTGGGCAGGCTCTTTTGGCCATGCCTTGGCCTCGCAGGGGAGCTCCCACTAGCCCCAGCATTGCCGAGCCTCGCTGATCCGGCCTGAGCAGTGTTTGCAGCTTGGAGTGGATCATGCAGCCAAGAGAATCCTGTGTTTAAGCTGCTTATCTGACACCTGCTCTGTGGATATGATAGGAGGGATCACTATGGCTCCGCTTTGGTCTGTGGGCTCAGTGCCACTCTGGATAGCCAAGCACTGTCCCTTCTCCAGAGCCTCCCCCTGTCCCAGTGACGGCCCATCTCCTGGCACATTCACAGATACAAAGCCGCAGCAGCAGCCCCATCTACCGACGATTCCACTGACTCTTGGTTCATTTCAGGACTCACCCCACTTTGCCCCGGGACCTTGCCTTGCTCAGCTCCCCTGGGGCACCTCTCTCCCTTCACAGCATTGCCAGCACCAGAGCCTTCTCCTCGGCAGCTCCCGTCACCTTGAACACGACTGGCTGTTGGCAGCTCTGCATCTCAGTCCAATTCCCGACTCCCTTGCTTGTGCCTCTTAATTCTCCTCTTACTCGGCCGCTCGTTAACGCTGTCCCGCTGACGAATCAAGCCCTTTTTTGTTGCCCCGGACTGGCTAAAATGTGGCCCAGGCACAGCTCCGCCCCAAGGCAAGAAGTTAACAAAAAATCATAGTCTCAGCCCATTACTTTTAATTACAACTGTTTCAATACCCTAAACAATCCCTTCCATTATGTTTACAGCCTTCAAACTCTTCAGCAGGTATACTAGTCATCGCTTAACCGAGTTACATCCCCCTCCAGGACAGAGACGCGTTGGGGTATATGGTGCATTGATCATAGGGCTGCCTAGAGAGAAATATGCAACCAAGTCAAATCAAAAAGCACCTATGACTGCTCGCTCTCTCCCTCTCTCGTCTGAGGGCTGGATGTTGCTCGAAGACATGGCTTATCCTGCCTTTTGGCTAATACCTGACTGCTTTGTAAAGATTATTTCACACTGCAAAGCGCTATGGGGGACATCTGATATGAAAGACTGTACAGCCCTGGGCTCTGATCCAGCACAGGTTTATGCAGCTGAGTAACTTTGAACTCAATTCATATGTGTGGCTTTGCAGCCTCAGGCCCTTGGGGCCCAGTCCTGGTGTTTATGATTTCTTTGTATTTCAGTAGCACCAAGAGTCCCGAGGTGAGATCTCACACACACACAGTGAGAGACAGGCCCTGCCCTGGAGAGCTTGCAATCTAAGCAAGAAACTCTTTGGAGCAGAGACCATCTGTTTGATTTGGGTTTGTCCAGCACCTAGCACAATGGGATCCGGGTGCAGGGCTACAGCTCCTAGGACCAGTAGTACTTAGGAGGGTGTATTCTCTCCATGTTCCAGGTGGGGAACTGAGGCCCAGAAAGACTTGAGTGACTTGCTCAAGGTTCTAGAGGGTGCAATCCTGCTCTTGCCTAATGCTTTTCATCCAGACACCAAAGCACTTTACAAAGGAGGCCAGCATCATTATCTCCATTGTATAGATAGGGAAACTGAGGCACAGACAGGTGACGTGACTTGCACTGAGACCAGTGGCACAGGTAGGAACAGAGTCCCCGTCTCTTGTGCTAGCCATGAATGCACAGCCTCCTTTCAGGTGACTGAATCCACATCTCTTGTGTCCCAGTGCACCCCTTTAATCACCAGCCTTTCTTTCTTCTGAGCCCGGCTGCTAAGACTCAGCAACAAAGATTCCCGTTGGCTGCAAGGGGAGCCATCCAGGAGCTCTGTTGGAGCATTGTGTGGTACTGCACGTTGCAATGGGTGCAGAGCTGCTAAGGAGTTCTGCGTCCCATCAACCAGCTCCCTTTTGATCCAATCACCTCAATGATCTCCACTGACTAGCGGAGGTTTATTTTCTGCCTGTTGGGTGAGTTCCTAATGACAAGCCCTCTTTTTTCATTTCCACTTTTGAAAAATACGCATTAATTTGTCTTTCCTATCAATTGATTTTCCCGTTAAAGCTGCTCTCTGCCTGTCCTTGATCTATCCCCTGCAGGAAAATCTCTGTAAAAGAAATGGATACCCCATTGCTTAAGAGAGTAAAATTTACTGAAGACTTCTACGCGTCAGTCCCCAAAGGGGTGCAAGGAAATGATTTGTTCAATTAATTATAAATGTTTTAATTTAAATGGCTAATGTAGAAGATAGATATAAAACAGCAAACTACTGAAGTATTTTATGGGTCCTTAAAGACCACTAAACACTTGTTCCGATTCTGCTAAGATCACCCAAATGACTTTTGTGTCTGCAGTTGGGAGTGGGTGGGAGGGGAGAGAAATTTCCCGTTGTATTTTAAATACATCCAGGCAAGTTGTGATAAACGTTGAGTATTTCATTACTCTGGAGCCGGAAGTTTCCTTCAAAAGACTGAGAGGTCCCTGGTGCTATGGAGGGGTGCAAAATGGAGTAGGGAGCGAAGGAAATTTTGCGGGATGAGGTTCAGTGTGTCTGGGGTGGAACGTCACTTACGTCCCATCCATTTGTCTCAAGGGACAACACTCATTTTAGTTCTAGGGGCCTTGAGCCTGAAAGGTATTTACATACCTGACTCCCATTGAGTTCAGATACCTTTGAGGACCTGCGCCAAAGTGCCATACACTGCATGCAGATTTGAAACCAGATCCTCAGCTGGTGCAAATCAGTGAAGCCCTATATATTTCAATGGAGCTACACCGACTTATACCAGCCGAGGTTCTGGCCCTTGGGGTCCCCCTCACTTGTCACAATTTATTTTCATCAGAACAACTGAATCATGAAACGAAGTACTAGGAAGAGCTATTTCCAATAAAGGAAGGAATCCCTCAATGTCTGAAGTTTCCTGAATTAATCATTTTGTGTGTGTCCCTGTAACAGGGCACTGGCCCTTTAAGGGAAACTAGAGGCTGTGCACAGCCCCGCATCCCGGTTCATCATGGCACAAGGGAACTGTGGGAGTTGTAGTTTCCAGAGAGACCCTGGGGATTGTAGGCTGCAGCAAGGCATGCTGGGAAGGAGTGCCAGGGATATAAGGAGCCGACTGGGCAGGCGAAGGGCAGTTGAAGTTGGAAGAAGCAGTGGTGTGAACGCCTAGTCTCTGCATAAAGCTGTCTGTGGCTGTCTGAACAAAGGGTTGGTGGAGGAGCGCTGGGAAGAGCGGGGAGAGGAAGAAACCTTGGCATGGTAAGTGGTTCAGTAAAGCTGCTGGGGGGTGCTGCAGAAAGGGGTGAATCTATAGGCTTCCGGGGGAGGTGGAAGGACATGAGCTGGGATGAAACAAGTGGTGGCCTGGTGTGTGCCCCCACTTGAACTTAGGGGCCTCTGACAGGACCTAAGGGGGGGGGAAGCCCTTCCTTCCTTCTCTGCCTCAAGGGGGCAGACTAGGGCAGACCTTGAGCAAGACCAGTGTAGTCCTGGAATGGCAAAGGACTGTCTGCTGATCTTTTCCATTAGTGGTGGATCTACTGATTGTCTAGGGTCTTGTAGCATTTTGGTGCCTCTGCTCCCAACCGGGAGCAGGAAATGTGGTTAAAAATGAAACCTGCTTAAAGTGGGGTGTGGGAAGGGGGAATGAACTGAACTCCCCAAAGGTTTATGTTGAGTTCTGAGTAGATGCCTTGTGCGTTCACCCCACCTCCATAGCAGCCTCGGGGGGGAAATACCCAGCACTGTGGGGTGCGTGTGTGTAATGCCAAAGGTTCGAAGTAGTGTTCTGCCTTCGGGGTACAGATGGCCACTGGCAGATTCATTCTCGTGATAGTATCTGTAACTAGCTGCTGGAGTGATCTGTTAGGGGGGTAGCCTGGAATTACCTCTAGCTCTGCTCCTGCAGTTTAATGCAGGTGAGTTAATCTCTTCTGATGAACCCAGTGGTTTCCTTTTTGTTCCCCTGCTCTAAACACAACGCCCCTTGCAGAGGCTACCACAGCTAGACACTTCATCCTGGCTTTTAATCCTATCTGGTCTTGGAAACAGCATTCGGAGCTCATGCAAATTCCATTCTCTCTTCCTTTCATCCCTCTTTCTCTTTTTCCCCCTCCCCATGTGCTGTCCCTGTCAGTACATATCCTGCAAGATGATACTTCCTATTAGTGCGGTGGCTGCTGCTAATCCTCCTCTGTCTTTTACATCTTAATGGTAAAAGGGAAGAAAATAGACTGGAAAAAAGTAAGTTGGCTGCATAATAAACCTATTGACTGGCTGGGGAAAAAAAAAGCCCTTATTTCAGATTGCCCAGCCCTGAGCAGTGCTCTCCTGGAGTTCTCAGTTTATTGGTTACTAAAGCTTTGGAGTGATTATCTCCGCTGAATGTGCTTTTTTCCCCTCCAGTTGAGTCTCATTTGCTTCTATCTTAACCTGTCCTCTCCCAGTCCAAATAAAAACAATTAGAGGAACAAAAGTCCTCTCTCCAGGATCACAGCTGTATGGAAAGAGTGCAGGTTTCAATACTCCAGTAGCTTGTTGCACTCTGTAAGAGGGGCATGAGCTCTGGTGTCCTGATGAGCATTGTGTTGGGGGGTTAACTTTTACCCCCAAACTACTCTAAAGTTCACATGTGAACTTGGATTGTCTTGAAAACTGTTATGCATAATCAGGGCTTGGAACAAGGTTAGTGGCGTAAATGACCCCTGAATGGGGTTGGTCTCAGCTAGTGTCCGTCACCCCCTACTACACGGGGTGAACAATATTTAAACAGCTTTATTAAGGATTTGATCTAGTTCTACAAACTGATGCGCACCTGGGATCTGCACTAGAGGAAGTGACTGGTGCACATGCTGTGAGACTGCTGCTTTGTTTGGCACTAAATGTTCCCCTGTAGTATCTCATTGCAGGGGAAGAGAAAATTGAAATTGATGAGAACTGCTGGAAACCGACGTGAAATTGACTAGTTAACTTTTTATTGTTGAGTGGAATGAAGAAAATAAAAATAAGTGGTAGGAAGTAAATTGCATTTGCAAAATTCTTTCCATTTTAATAATCTCCAATGTAATATTAGTAAGAGCGAGGAAATTGGTTTTTTTTTTTTTTAAAGTTATTTTTAACCTGAGTATTTCTCTCTCCGGCTCCAGTTTGGAAACACTTAAGCATGTGTGCAACATGGACTAAAGCTAAACATGCAGTTACGTGTTTGCAGGGTTGGGGCCTATGTCTACAAAGTTCACTGGAATGCTCTCACGTGAAAGGAACTAGGGGCAAGCACAGGAATAAATATTTGGCTGCTTTTGGAGAGGCACTTTCTGTGCCCTTCCCCCACCCCGCGGCCAAAGGAGCTGCCTCTTCCCCACACCCCTCTGTGGATGGAGGACCTGATTCTCCCTGCCTTTGGCTCTTGCTCTCCCCCAGCAGGATCTCTGCCTGTCCAGGCTCCGGTGGAGTTCTGTGCCCCTGCTGATTTGGAGGGGAGAGGATGTGCCCCTGCCTGCCCCCACTTGCACACGCCTTGCTAATAATCAGCCATTCTGCTGAAGCTGGAACACATGGACTAGGAGTATCTGAAGAGACAATTGAGTAACTAGATTTGGTCCAATATATCTGACCACCCTGGGCCAAGATCTTCAAAGTGTTTCCAAATGACTTTAAAACCCACATTCACAACGTCATGACGACAGCAGGGGTGGTACTCGCAGCCTCGTGTTCCAAAACGCACCAGGCCCTGATGCTTGTTTCCTTGGCAGGTCTCCTCCAGCTGTTCTGCTGCCGTCCAGCCCAGGGTAATGGTAGCATGTGCATCCTGGTGCCTGGGTGGCAATCTGTTTTGAGGCAGCGGAACAAAGGCCCCGGTCCTGAGTTGCAGCCAAATTGGGGTTGGGAGCAAAGGTAGCTTTGCAGGCCTTGCTGATGCGTCTCAGTTGCATGGGGCGGGGGGGAACAGGGGCAGGAAGGGAGACGACCCGTGCAATGCCAACTGCCTGTGACTCCAGGGTTTGCTCAGGCAGCTGCGGATAACCGATGGAATGCTCAAACGACGTCCTGTTACACATGGTTCCGCCTAGGGGAGGAACATACCTGACCTGAGCTGGTAACAGTCACTTCATGTACTGCCAGGTATATCTTACACAAGAGATCCTTCTCTCTCTCTCTCTCTCTCTCCACGAGGGAAGCTCTCTAGCCAGGCCAAATCAGCTATGGAAGCTTGACCTGCTAGTAGCAGGCCCGCAGCCTAGCATGGACAAGGAGTACATGACAGTTACCCTGGCACAAGGATGCTTAAGGATGCCACCTACACTGGCTGCAGGACGTAGGTTGGTGTAGGATCCCTGATGGCAGTTCTTTGCCATCTGGAGATCATCCTGCAGCCTGATCCACTGGGTTTAGGGCCCAAAGGTGGGGCAGGATCTGGCTGAACATATCCCCTTTCTATGTGCCTTCCAATTCCCATTGGCTGTGAGTGCTGATGTGCTGACGGTATATTACTGTGGGGTATCTGGGTGTGAAGTCACGTCCACGTATAGGATCCATAGAGCTGGTCATGTGATCATGGACTTTCACCTCCTGATATCACATTGGCTCAATCAGCCAGGAGCAAACTGCGGCAGCCATGCAAGGCAGGGAGGCTGTCTGGAAAGCTGGCTCCAAATTGCTGGGCAGTTGTGAACGCACTGCTGGCTAGGAAACCACTGCAGTGAGGCTGGTGTGTAAGAACCAGGCCCCCTTAACTGATGATGGGCTGGAAGCTGGTGGAGTGCAGATTTCAGCCCTCTGGAGGGGTTATTAGCGGTTTGCTGACTTCAGGAGAGTGCAGCTGGGCGAGTTACTGTGGATTGCACAGTGGAATGAGTGGGTGAGCTGTAGCTTGCACCATCCCTGGAAAGCCAAGGGAGCAAAGACCTACTGGATGTGAGACCTGGAGCATAGCAAAGGAAGCGAGATGCTAACAGCGCTCTGCCTGTTACACCTGGGGCTCTGTGCTCTAGGAAGGTGGTAGGTATCCCCGTTTTCCAGACCCGTAAACTGCAGCACTGGGAGGAAAAGTGTCTTGTCCAAGGTCCTATAGCAAGCCCATGCCAGAATCCAGATCTCGGGATTGCCTTGCTCTGACCACTAGCTCATATTGCCTTTCCTTCTAATTGCTCTTGGCTGATGATGATGGAGGTAGAGGGTTCAAACAATACTCCTTTCCTGGTCTGCAACATGACTATTGCTGGCCCAGTTCTGCAACCATGAGTAGAAGTGGAGCAGCTTCAGGGTCAGATCCCTCATGGGTAACTCGCATGCTTTGCAGGGTGGTACCAGTGGGCCTGAAAGAAGATGCTGGGATGAGAAGGTTTGAAACTGAACTATGCATTGTCCCTGGATCCCCGTAGACCAGTTCTCTGATGCTTGAGCATTTAGAGCTAAACTAGTTCTGTTAGCTGGAGCAGCAAAGCACTCAACCCTCTTCCATGGTCCAGCCACTAGAGGGAACACAGGACCTCTGCCCCAACACACACACACACACACACACACACTCCTAATCTGGGTGAATAATTCAAAGATGGGTCTAGGCTGACTATGAAGCTGCATTCTCTTTAAGGATATGCCTGACAAACCTGGGCTGGGTTTACAACTATTGCATACCAAGGATACTTTGCCTAGCTTGGGCTTCCATACAGCTCTAGTTAGGAAACTGAACGCTGACCCTTCTCAATTAGTCTTGAGGGCCAAAGTGCCCCTTGCAATGATCTGCTTCTAGTAAAATCTCCTATTTCTGCTTCCCAAGTATCCCTACTTGAGAGTGGGAGGAGTCAGGCTGCTCATGAGGGTCTCCTGGCAAGCTTTGTTGCCCTAGCAACCTACTGCTTTGAGGATGTGGAGTGGGGAAACTGCATCTCAAGGATGGGTTCTTTACCCTGAATCTCAGATACCTGGTCTGTTGGGTGAATATAAAGGCTGTTCTCCATGCCATTAACCTACAGCCAGTCGGGGTCAGGAGCAAGAGCATGAGACTGCTAAGAAGAAGGATGAATCGTAATCTTTCTTTTTTAAAAAAGCAGGAGGTGTCTCTCAAATGGATTTCCAATTTCCCAGCCACCTGCGTAACAGATTTCTTGCTTTTGATAATTACTTTTAGGCACTTATAAGATCTGGTTTCCAGGCAACTTGTTGCATCTTTTATTTCCTCTTGCCAATCTGTTTTCTCTGACTTTAAGTGTTGGAACAACATCATCCAGATTCTTAAAGCAGAGTTTGTGGGGGGTGAGGGGGGGGGTAGCCATTTTTCTTCCCTTAACTCTGCTGGGTAAATGATGCTGTACCAGCCTTTCAAGCCCAGGTCTTGGGTGACAAGGTGTAGCTATTAGCATTGCACACAGCCAGATCCCAGCTTCCATCAATCACCTTCATTTCATTCTCTCCTGGAGCTTGGCCAACTTACACTGGCTGAGGAGTCAGCCTTAAGTACCGACAGCCTCAAGTGCCCACCGTGTCCTTTCAGATCGAACGGAGCTAACTCGGGGAGATCTGACTGATCTCCCTGCGCAGTGAGGCTCTGTAGGATCTTCCCTATGGGAAGGCAGGTAGCCTGCTGGCTACTCACCCCTGGTTTGAGCCAGGGACAGGCAGGGCTAGTCTGCCAGGGATTCAGTAGAAGGTGAATGTCTAGAAACCTGGATGAAAACACTCTATTGATGTAAATGGAGATGGGGCAGTTTATACCAGCTGAGTCTGGCACACTGTGGTCAGGCTCTGATAAATGCTGAGGCCACAATTCAAGCAAAGTGCATGCTTAAGTCCCTCTTCACTCAGCAAAACCATGTAGGTACCGGCCGAAGTCCCACTGAAGACAATCGACTTAAGCACGTGCTTTGCTGAGTTGGGGCCTGGTTGTGGAACCGTTACTTAACCCTACAGATGAGCACTTACTCCTACAAGCAGACCAGCTTACTCCAAGGGGGCTGCTTTGTGCAAGCACCCTCCAGCATGGTGATGGCCAAACACCTGGGTCCTTCCAGCTGTGCTGGTCAGGGTGCAATGCTGAGCAGCTGATCCAGATGGAGATCCCTCCACAGTGGTGTGGCAACACCTCACTCCTCCAGGGCCTGCATCCTAAAGAATGGGAAGAGCAGAGTGGCAAACTCTTTCTCAACACCGGAGAAGGAACACATCCCAGGCTGGGCCCTATATTTCTGTGCTCTTTGGAAGGGTCATTTTGGATTGGGTTTAAACGTTGGGCAAAGGCCAGAAGAGAGGTTCTGACTCTGGACAAATCAGTTTGTCCAGCTCCTGCGTTAACTCGAAAGCCCGATGTTCCCAGCTCCCTAGCACACAGTAGCATCTCCCATTTAATGGCACCTGCTGAAAGGGCTTCTCTGGATCTCGTGCAGAGCTGGAACTCAAGCTGCCGTCTGTGGCTTTTTTGAAAGTCAGGGATGGCTGGGTTTGGCCAGATCTAAAGTGAAGGACCATCTGCAAAATTCCGATCTGGATCCAAGCTGAGTTCTCGGGGGCATGTGAAATTGGGATTGTGGTTTGGACCATCGCTTGTTGAGACAAAATTCTAGGAGCTGGATTTGCATCTTGCAACCCAGCCCTTGGAAGTGGCTGCACCTATGGGCATCAGTACTGCATAAGGAGCAGGGTAGGGACTGAACTGTGACTCAAGCTTTACATTGAGTTCTGGCTTCCTTCTTGCTTCCCCTCCCCTCATGAAGGAAGCTGGGCCAGCCCTTTCCCTGGTGTAGGTTATTGCTCAGCACTACTGGTTTCCATGCTGGTTGGAAGAACCAAGCTTTCCCTTGCATGCCCACTCCCTGCTCCCCTGTGTAGGGAGTAGCCACCGGCTGACAGCTGCTCTCCTGACCACACAGGGTCTGCTGATGTGAGCAGCTCATGCAGGGGAGGAAGGGGGCCTGGTCAAAGCCAGCTTCACGCCTGAGCCCATAGAGATGGAGTTGCTGCCAGAGCATCAGAACGGCCTCCGCTCAGAGCCACAAGGTCACTCGACATTCCCTGAAACAGTTTTGTGGGGTTTTTATGGCCCTGCAGGGGACTGTATGACACTGCCTTCCTCAGACAAAGGAGGAAGGGGAGGGAAAGAACAATGGAAAGGATGGGCTAATTTACAGAGCAGGGGGATCTGTGCATTATCATGCAAACAGTGCAGGCAAGTCGATATGCTCTGAATGCATATTGATGTCTAACCTTTTAGAGACTGACCTCATTGTTAAAGTGTAATTTAATTAACTTTTGCTTGACTGTTCACAACCCGGAATAATTCCGAGATCCATGTGGGTCACACAGCCAAAGAGACTGCTGGCCCATATCACTCACCTAACTGTTAATCTCAGTGGCCTTCGCTCTCCCTCACCATCTCGCTCCCACACCACCCCTGGGCTGACGGCTGTCATTAGTGGTGACAATTAGGCCATCGATCAATAGGCTAATTCTCCCATTTGAAATCATTAGGGACGCTGGATCTGAACATTGGCTTTTGCTAACAATTTTTGAAAGTTGGTTAAATATGGCGGGACCTGCTCCATGGAGGAAGCAATGGGGAATTTGATTTAGAACTGTCCTTCAGTGAACATGACCTCAATTTTAATGACCAAGTTTCTTCTGTTCTCCCAACTAACTTAAATAGATAGGGACAGACTATGGGGAGGGAGCAGATGTAGGGTGATAGGCACTATACAATAAGACCTAGGTTGTGGGGCTTTTTAATGGCTAGTGATTTTGGGGGAGCCCAACTTAATTTTTTTTTTTTTTAAAGGGTCTGATTTCATCTTACCAAATGGGTGCGTGGCACTTCCTGGCCCTTTAAGGTATCTTGTCTTTGCCTAATGTTCTAGTTATCTAGTAGTGCGGCTGCTTGGAATCACAGGCTTGAATTCCAACATCAGCTTTGCATCCTTCTGGAGAGCCTGTGTCTAAGGCAGAGGAGACAGAGACTCTATTGTAAGCAGGCCTGTTGGATGAGCCTCCTTTTTTTAAAATGGAAAAAGCCTGGTGGTCCAGCACCTCTAGCTCTCATTCACTCCACGGGGAGTTGTGGGCGCTCAGCACCTCTGAAAGCCAGATCACAAATTCCTACCTGACCAGAATAAATGCTGGGTCCCAGGCTGCTTGTGTTGTCATTGGCTTTGCACAATAACAAGAAGGGAATTCTCCCCCCCCCCCATGTGCCGGCCACCTACAGGCTGCTCTCCCCTCCCAGAGGTGGCTGCATTTCAGTGGAGCTGCTCTGTGTAAAGGGCCAAATCCTTTGTGCTGGATGCAGTCTTCCCATGTCCTTGCTATCCTGGCATTTGAGAGCAGCTGGGATGCTCATTGTTCCTCCACCCTGCTCCGGAATTCTGCTTTTCCCTGTTGGTCCAAACAAGCCGGCGTGTGCTCCCATGGGAGCAAAGAGTTGATTTGCTCAAGTTTGGGGCTGAGTTTTTCACACTTTGGGGCTAACTCACTGGTTACCTTGGGAACACTTGGATTTTAAGAAATGATGAATTTTAGATCCTGGGGAGAATTTTTTCCCCATCTTTGCCTCCCCAAGTCGTGGGACTCATTTTACTGGGCATGTCTGTCTCTAGAGGTCGTGACACAGAGGATCAGCAATTGACAAGCTTGTTCTTGGCTGGCTTGATCCCTCTCTCAATGACTTGCCAATTCTTGAGTCAGCTGCAGAGTGCAGAATGGAGTCCAAGTCACCGATTGCTCCAGATGGTGTGTAGCCATCACTCTTCCTGAATACACCTTGTGGACCTCGGATCTCGTCCATAAATCTAGCGGTGAAATAACCCCTTTCACATCTTCTGCAAGCTCTGTATCCTAACAGTGCTACGTTTCTTGCCATCACTTATTTAAGGGCAATGTTTTACTAAGTGGGTTTTTTTTTTTATCTGCATATGACTAATTCTAGGGGAGGCGGTGTGATGAGGAATGAGCAGTGCGTTGTGACTTACAGCACAGAGTCCTGGTTCTGAGCTGGAAGAACAGGTGCAGTTGGGGCCCCATGTTGGGACTTGGGAGACCTGGGTCTGATTCCTGCAACTGCTGTACCAGTTTATTTTGGTGGGTGGCCAATTATTAGGCTTTTTGTGCCATTCTGACAACTGGGCTTTGTTGCCCCTTTGCAGAGGCAGGGGTGAGTATGTATATGAGAGGAAAAAAATCTGAGGGGCTTCATAGTTTGACCCTTAAAATAAAAGGCAGCAGACCAGAGCCCTCAGCAGATGTAACCTGCAGTCACAGAGCTACAGTAACAGACATCAGCGAAAGACCTTGCGCAATGTGGTTCTTATAAGCATGTCCAGTCTCAAATACCAGCTGACTTGTTCTCTCATATAAAGCTCTAGCTAATCCTGAACATGACTCTCACACTTCTGTTCTCTCCCCCACATACATACACACCTATTTTTAACAAAGTCAATGTGGTTACACTCAACTTCTCATTTCATCTTGGAATGGTTTCCTCTGAGACAAATTAACCAGTTCCCCTCCCTGTAATTCAGGTGTGGGTGGGAAATGGAATATTTTTGGGTTCCTCTGTGAACACTGGTTGATTATGTGCTCTTTCTTTAAGAAAGTGTCTTTAGAACACAAGCACCAGACATTCAGCTGGTGCAAATTGGCATAACTTCACTGGAATCAATGGGAATACACTGATTTACTACAGCTGAGCATCTGGCTTCAAGACTTTACTGGGAGGGTACTGAAAACCCTGTATTCCTATGTGGAATGAGATCTCCTTGTCTCATTGAATCTTCATAAAATGACTTAATATCTCTTCTCAGCCTTTCCCCCCCTCCCCCTCAAGTCCTTCCCCCACAATGCCTGGACTCCATGGTGATGGGCACCATAGAAATGGAGAGAACTGAAAGTTGTAGTACAACATAATACGCAATCGTCCGAAATCTCAATGGGAAAAGCATTTGCCTTATAAAGAAACGTAACATTTTATTGTAAAAAGAGCTTATCCACCGAACTTGCAGGCTCCCCATGTAAAGCATTCAATCTGGATTTGAAGGATTATGATTCTAAATCCCCTTCCCACTGTACAGAGCAGTACGAAGTCTCAAGCCTGAGCCACCTGCTTCCATACTCTCCAGCACGTGAGATGTTAAAGGGGTGGGGCCTGGGCAAGGAATGGCATTTATGGGGACACCTGAGGTGAAGATCCCCATCTCCTACAACAGTTCCTGCTGGTGCTGACCATGCCCTAGAGCTCAGTCAGGTAAACTCTCCCCTAATTTTCAGACCTCCCTCAACTCCAGTAGGTTCAAGTTTTGACCACCCCAAGCCATCTAATGAGATTGCTTTCCTTGGAGCACACCATGAATTTTTCCACTTACTGGTTCCTTCAATGGCAGCCTCTTACTGTCACTTCTCTTATCACACCACCTACCGGCCCCAGCCCAGATTGGGACCCCATTGTGTTAAGTGCCACATATTCAGAGTAAAACAATGGCTCTGCCTCAAAGAGTAGGCAAAGGAAGTGCCATTATCCCCACTTGACAGATGACAGGACTGAAGCACAAAGATTAAGCAAGCGGGTGGCACAGCCAGAAACCGAACTTGGATCTGCTGGGTCCCAGTCCACTGCCTTCCTCTCTTGTGAAGAGAGCGAGGGGCAACTGCTCCAGTTCTTGGACTGAATTCCTCTTTTTGCCTTCTCTGGGGCCTGTTAAAGTCTATGAAGCCTGGGAATCCTCCAAAGGCCAGATGGGAGGAGCATTACGGTACTCTGATCTGACCTTCTGCATAACTCCGGTGTGGTTTTCTGGCCTGCAGGGCCATAGCAACAAAGAACGTGGCCCCCTCCGAACATATGTCTGGGCGGGGCCCCTTACAATGCAGAAACTGGAATGCGGTATTTATTTTGCCACCTTTAGGGGCCCCCTTCCTTGCGGGGCCCCCTCCGGTGGGAGGGTACGGGGGGCGCTCGCTACGCCTCTGCTGGCCTGTAAATTCTGCATCAAGCCCATCGCTAATGAGGTCCAGGCTTGATGTGAGGGAGAATCCACCAGGTCCCTAGCTAGGTTGTTCTAATGGTTAATTACCACTAATATCCATATCAGTTACCTATAGATGCGCTTGTGGTGCGACGACGAGGCTATTTTTCCAGAAAAGAGAAGAGTAGCAGCAGTTTGAAAACTAATGGGGAGTAGAGTGGTTTTTGTTTGGCTTTCTCATCACTGATCAGAAAAATGGAAGACAAAAGGATATAAAAGAGGAGCTATTGGCGTTGGCTGACTCTAGAGTCTGACGTTGTGGTTGGATTAATTTAAAACACGGATGGTGAACCTGCTGCTGGAACAAATCACATAACATGTGATTTGCTTTTCAATTACCCAGGCCCTGCTTTCACTGTCTCGTGCTGTACGTCCTGAGTGCTGCAACTAGACCCGTCATTCGTTAAGCTCCCCTGGCTTCTGTAGAAGGCTCCCAAGAACACCAATATCCCGTGCTAATGCTCATCACTGCAATGTCAGTTCTGGCCCTGAACAGATAGCTGGTTGGCAGGCAGAGCTTTCCAGTCGCTGGATGACTCAGAGCTGTAGTCCATCAAACTGAGCAATTTCCAATGTACTTCAGAGCAATAGAGGAAACAGGATTCCTAATCTGCAAACACTTGGTCTTAAGTGTCCAGTGATTATGACTTAATGTAGTAATCATTGGAATGGGGATGAGCATAATGAATTGGCTGGGTATTTACAGGAAGGCTGTTATTCAGTAGTAGCTGAATGTAATGAAGACTTTCAAACCCAGATGACTGCATGGCTCCAAAGTTTGATATTGGGTTATGGAGCCTTTCCAGTGCTTGTCCTGCCTCAGACCTCCTATGTCAACACAGGCAGGTCTGTGTCCCTTCATGCAACCCAGCCCACTGTCAGCCTTGTAACAGACTAAGGGCAGGTCTTCACTACAGTGGGGGGTCGATTTAAGATATGCGAATAGCGTAGCTGAATTCGACGTATCGGAGCCGACTTACTCCGCTGTGAGGACGGCAGCAAAATCGACCTCCGTGGCTCCCCGTCGACGGTGCTTACTCCTACCTCCGCTGGTGGAGTGAGAGCGTCGATTCAGGGATCGATTGTCGCGTCCCAACGAGACGCGATAATTCGATCCCCGAGAGATCGATTTCTACCCAACGATTCAGGCGGGTAGTGTAGACCTAGCCTTAAGTAAAGCACTGAAGCATCCTGTCTTGCATCTCAATGTTCCTTACTTGTATTCCTAGATCACAAGCCTTTACATAGCAGAAGCTTAATTTCAGTTGTATTAAGCTTTCTGCACACTAGGCCTGTAGTTAAAATACCTTCCGTTGGAGGTTCGTGGGAGTTGTGTGTATTAAGGACCCCATCCTTGGTAATGCAGCAAGCATGTTGCTGAAACGTGCAGGGAGCGGATGTTCCAGGCTAAGGAAATTACATATCCGTAGCAGTGTGTTCAGCCATGCACCATGGCTCTTTGAGGCAAAGGCTTTCTTGGTATAGTGCCCAGCACAATGGGGCCCTGGACCATGACCGGGGTTCCTAGGTGCTAGTGCAACAAAAATTGGCTTCTATTTTGCTCTTGAGCAGAAAACCAGGCTTGACACGAAAACCCCTCTTTGAGGAGCTAGATCAGCCCCAGCCTCTTTCCAGACACTTGGTCAGCTGGGACATGTAAATCAACCTGGCCACTTCCTGATTTGCGAGGGGCATTTCAGATGCTTGTCCATGTGCCAGGATGGCAAAAGGGCTAAAATACAGACCTGCAACTGGCTTGTGCTGCCGGGTGTGTCTGTAGTGTATGCCGACGTCCCAGCTAAGAGAGCAGCTAGAAAAATGGACTCCGGTCCAACCTCAAAAGAGCACCTGACTTTTCTACCATTCCAGAACCCGCTGACAGCCAGAAACAAGGGCTAAGCACATCCTGTAACGGAAAGACTCCGACTTGAAGTCATTCTCTAATGGAGGCTAGGAGGCGGGAGCTTGATTGTGGCTCTGATCCAGTGTTAAAATTCCTATCTTCATGCTAGTTTTACCTTCCCAAACCAATGTGTTCCTGCATTTATTTCCATCGGCGGGATGGAGAGTTCTGTTCATCAAGGGCTGAATAATACCTTTGTTTTTGGAATCTATGATGTAATGATCCCTGCATGAGTCATCACAATCTCTGCATGGGCACCCACAAATCACACAGTGCAGCTGCTATGCATGTTCCCAGTGCACACACTGAATACCGATTGAATGGCTGTAGAGCTTCTCAGCTTGCTCAAAGTGATGTGCAGGGCTGGACAGGAAATGGGTTTCCTGGCCCACAAGAACTTGAGGTGGGGTTTTTTTTTGTTGTTTTTTCTCCTCAAACTCTCTCGTCCTGAATCTTTCGCCTTTTCTTAAAACTTTTTTTCCAGTATGCAATGCATCACCGCTTTTGGAATCTCAGGGCAGGCTCAGAATGACAGATTTAAAAAACAACCTTTTTTTAAAAAAAAAAAGTCTCTTCTCCTTTCCTTCCTAATTCTTCAGTGAGGCAAATTGTGGTATTATCTGCCAGACAAAGAGGTTTTAGGGCACCATCCTCTCTGGATAAAAGCAAAGCCTCATGAGGGGATTTGCCTTTCAGTGAAGGTTTTTCTCTTACCCATTATTTGTTACCTATTATGTACCTGTCCTTCATGAAACATGTTCTATCCAGCTACAAAATCATATGGATCATGGTAAAAGCAAAGTTAGAGGTTTGAAATCAGTCTTTTTATTAGAAGTCATTTAAACTCTAAGGAACTTCTAGTGCATTTATAAAGGGTGGGGGGGAATCAGTCACCCTTTATCTGCCCTCCAACAAGTGGCAAAATAAATCTTGCTAACACTAGGAGCCTGGAGATCAAACACTAAAGCGTTAGAGCCCTTCTGAGGAGGAGGGGCGACAGGCAGACACAGGCTCTGCAGAGTTCGGCCTGCCCAGAGCTGGGCAATGATAAACCATGGGTGACAGCAGCAAGATATGAATACAGGCTGGCTTGCTGGCAAGCACGTTTCCCCTTAAATGCTTTTGTTCTAAATAAAACTCCTGTATGAGGAGCCTGGTCACTGGTTACCACTGTAATTGCCCTAGAGGAAACAGAATTGCAGGGCCTGAATGTAAATACAGACCTGATGAGACCAGTTATAACAGGGGATTGCAACATGGGGTCTGCTCTGAAAGTGGGAAGATCCTGTGATTCCACCCCGAGAGAAGATGATGGCTAGAGGCCTCCAACCTGAAAGGGCAGTGGCCAGCGGGCCGAGCAGGTGTACTCAGACCAGGCAGGGTCACAGGTGCAGTTATCTGACCGGTGGTAACGAAATCCATTGTCCGTTTACCTTCTGGTTTATGAGCTCGTCGTAACTGCATAATGAAGAGTCCACAGTGTAGCACTCCAATTATCATGCACAGCAGAAAATCATGTGCACCTTTTAATGTACAATCTTGGAGTCGGATACTGTGCAAACTATGAAGCAAAGTCTGTAGGAAAAATGCAGTATGGAGTGTAGATGTCTTGTATTGAGGAAAGTAGTTCTGTTGTCACAGAATGAGACCAGCAAAGTTACTGATAGAGGTGGGTAAACGAATGCATAATTAAGAACCAGATTCCTCAGCTCAGACCAAACAAACTCCTTTTGTGACAACTTAAAAGTTTATCTGGTGGCTAAAGGAGGGGACTAGGAATTGAAACCACCTGGGTTCTATTTCTGGCTCTGGAAAGTTAGAGAAGAAAATAGAAGCCAGAAGTCCTGTGGGCTATTTCTTAATGTGACATTAACTCATTGTGTAACCTTGGAGACAGTCACCTCTGTTTCTTTAATGATACAAGGGATAAGGCTTACCTGAAATTCCTCAACTTCTGGCTTCTCTTCTGCCATTCTAGAAACTTAAAATACCACTAGCCTCAAATCATTCTCTTTAATGAGAGTTCACAATAACACACAGAATATTGTCTTCTAGGACATGGAGAACATAGTGGAGTTTGGATTCTTATAAGACTCTAGAACTTCTTAGGTTTTGGGGTGGTTCTTCTGTCCATTGGCATTGTAGGTTGGGCTCATCTAGAGTGCAAACTTTCTGCTGTGTGGATGTGTTGAGAGTGAATGGGAGGCTTGAAGGAAGTAACTGGCAGATCCCCCCAATAGGTCAACCCCCCTTGGGCTCAATAAGGGGGAGTGGAGGGTTAAGAACCATCTTGGGTTACTTAGGGAGAGTGAGAAGGAACCTGGTTTGCATCGCAGAGGGATCAGGGAGCAAGCACTGAAGGCTGTGGGGATAGGGTGTCTCTAGGATCAAGGAGAAGGGCATCTGCAGAGAAAGGAACTCCTCCCAAGGTTCAGACAGTCCTCCAGATTTTTCAGGACCAAACCGGCTGAGTCTCTGGGGCGGATTCTTGTAATCACTGTTGTTGCCACTGAAACTGACCAATAATTCCCGATGTCTCCACTGGGCCAGGTCCTCAGCTCGCATGAACTGGTTCCATTAACGTCAATGGACAACTTGCACCAGCAGAGCATCTGGTCCCTGGTGTACTAGTTACTGGTGGAGGGGAGGGGGGGTTCCCCAAAGTTATTGCTGTAAGTACTTCATTACTGCACAGTTATGGTGACACACCCATTCACTGGATTCGTCACTCTAACTTCATGAAGATCAGAGCCCCACTATTGAGCAATGTTCACTAAACAGTAGCCCCCTAGGATTATGCCCCGGGCTATACATTGGCCGTGGAATCCCCTACCCTAGCCACTGGGGTACCAGGAGAACAAACACAAAAGGAAAGAATAAGGACTTGCCGCAGCGCATACATGGCCAGCAGCATTAAAACAGGTCTTATTGCCACAGGTCTGCTTTAATAATGACACCCTAAGTGGGGAAACAAGCATCTTACTACAGACACTATTTTAAAAGTCAGTCCTTGTCCTTGGTACAGCAGTGTCTGAGTCAGCAGATTTCTCCCCCCGCCCCCTTCCCCGGTGCTTAGAATAGGAAATTATTGGGGAAATCTGTAGGCAAGTGATCTGTTGATAGCAACTACTGTATCTTCTTAGTCCTCTAGCCTTTTCAGAACCTCTTGAGGAGGGGGCAGGGAACAGCTGCCCTCACTCAGAGCTGGTCAAAAGTTTCAAAGAAAAAACTTTTATTTGAAAAATAGTTGTTGGTTTTTGGTTTTTGTTTTTTAAAGCCACTCTTTTTTTTTATAAATTGGAAAAAAATAAATGTCTCTGGTTTCATATTTTATGGGCTGGAGGGAAGACAAACACTTTCCAAAACCACACTCTCTAGCTTTAGAAAAAACTCATGAGGTCTTTTATCTGCTTTATTTTGAGAATATTAAATTGCCTTTTTCCCCCCAACCAGCACAGTGGCAGGCTAAAGGGGCCTCTGGCAGCTACTTGAAGTGCTATCTGTTGCTTTTTGGCCTTATATCAATCAGACTTAAACAAACCAAAACTAATGGTGTTTGGATATCCCAGTGATAAATGCTTATAAACACTGTTCCACACCGTGAATAGGGTAGATGAATGCCTTCGATAAGACAGATTTATTGTGATGAAATTCATATAAATCAGTTATTTATCTTCAGCATTCCCTTGGATGTTGCAAACACAATTGCTTTGGATTTCTCCTGCATTGCAACAAAGTGAAACTGACTAGAAACCCTGGCTCCATTGAAATTGAGGGAGCTTTGGCACCATTTAAATCAATGGCAGAGACGTAATTGACTAGTCTTTAGGCCTGTTCCTGCTCTTCTGACTGCTTTGTGTCATTCAGGCAGCAGAAGGGTACAGGGAAGTTGGAAATTCCCAGGCTGTAGGAGATTTCCCCCCAAGTGGCCCTTACGAGTGGAGAGTCAGGGTGAGCGAAGGGAAGGAGTGGGCATGGTTAGAGCACCTCACGCTGATAGATCCCTAGCTGGTGGATTGGTCAAGCAGGCATAACATAGAGCAGCCTTTAAGCTGCTGTAAATTACATAAGGGCTGGAAAAGTGTTTATAGCCAGCTTCAGTAGAACAGCTGGATCATCTGTTCTACTCCAGTAATAAGTCCATGATACAGATAAGGACATACTGTAAATAACTTTTGTCCTAATATACTTAAGCCATCTGAATCTCATTTTGATTTGGACCATGTCTCCTATTCAGTGTCACTGTCTTGCAGGTATCCGTGTGTGGGCTGAGTAATAAAATTCCCAGCTGTGTTCAGGCAGTACGATGCTGCATTGAACAACAGATGATGCACAACAATCAGCAGAAAAAGCTACAGCTGGTGTAGCAGAAAATTGATTTCTGATGTCTTCTCCTCCTCTTCCCTACAATCCCCCCCTCAAGGCAGAGACTTGATGACTTGATTTGTAATTTTCTCTACTGCCTTTGCCGCTCCCTGTGGGAGAAAGGGGTGGGAGGACAGGGTCTGATGGTGGCAACCGGAATGATTGTGTCCTCTTATGCCCACAGAGAGCACCAGCCCAGCCTGGAGGGGAGAAAGGGGCTGTGAATGGTCTGTTTGATCTCTGGGACTGGGAGGGGGCAAGGTGGGGGGAGGCACAGTGTTCCTGAGGAGATGCACCTCTGTCATTCAGTGCTTGGTGGATGCTGCTGAGATGAAGTCAGCCTTGGCTGCACATCATTCTCCTTTCATCTGAGCTCATGGATGGAGACCAACTTTCGTGGAAGGCATCAGTCTCTCCCCAACCCACTCCAACTTCCAGACCTGTCCTCTTCTCTTTTTGCGGGTGTCTGGCCTGTCTTTAAATATTGCTGTCCATGTAATTTCCCCTCTTTACCCCCAACAAACCCCCCATCCAGCTGTCAGCCGTTAAACCATCATAAAGGCCACCAGCAGCCTGGTGTCTTCTCAGGAAAACTCCAAAGCCCAGGCCAAGCCTCCAGCCTGCATAGGGACTGTGGGATCTGGTATATAGCATTCATCAAATCTGCATGATCTGTGTTTGAGTGTCACTGATACGCCAGGCAGTAGAAGTTGCCCTCCCTCCTGGACGCCTATTGTCACCGGTAACTTTCTGTAGCCTGTTTGTGAAAGCAATGTGGCCTTAACAATGAGGAACCTTGATGGGAAATGAGATATCAGGTTTGTCGATTAGCAAAAGGTAAAGCATGTCAGACTTTATGCGTGCTCTGAAAATCTTAGGTACTCATACAGCCCTCATTACCATAGCAGCTTGAGCACTGGACAAATGTAGTTCTCCTCACAGCCGCTCTGTGAAGGAAAGGAAGTGCTGTTAGCCCCATATTACAGACCGGGGATGCACACGGAGACTAAAGCCTTGTCTACAACCACAAGTTGTACCCCCTTAACTAGACCAGCATAGTAAAAGCAACATGACCCTACGTGTGTGGACACAATTATACCAGTCTAGCGTGTTCTCCATAGCCACTGAAGTTACAACAAGAAGTAATGGGCTTAATCTTCAGCGCGGGATATTTATGTTCAATATTAGTAAACACGTGACTAGAACTCTAAGGGTAGCTGAACGTCTGGAACAGGCTTCCAAGGGAGGTTGTGGAATCTGCACAGCCTGTTCTTAAAAACCTCCAATGATGGAAACACCTGTCCGGGCTAGTCTAGGCATACTTGGTCCAGCCTTAGAGAAGGGGTTGGGACTTGTAAAGACTTTAAGAGATCATCCAGCCCCACACGTCTGTGATGGTATCCCCCAAGGGACAGGAAATGTACTAGCCTGTTGTACGGCACTGTTCTCCTAGCATGGATGCGCCTCTGTAACTACTTCAGTAAAATCTCTCCCCAGCTGAAATAGTTACACAGGGACAAAACTTGCACATAGACCTAAGGGACTTGCCCAAGGTCATGTAGCCTATGGCAGAGCAGGAGGTTGAACCTAGGTTTCAAGAGTCCTAACCTAGCATCCTAACCACTGGGTCATCCATTCGTTCTTTCCCTAACAGCTTTAAAGCAGGCAGAGAAGAGAGGAGGTTATTAGTTGCCCATATCTAGCATCACCCATATACTAGAAGTACGAACTCCTGTCCGTATTGCAAATAGCTCAGCTCCCAGCTGTCCTGGGAACCTCGGGGAGAGCGACGGGCTTTCTGGAGACTCCCTCCCAGCCTGTGCATCTTGTGCAGCGGAACGGCAGCAGGTGTTCCTCCTAATTGCTTTCCTGTTTTCACCCTCGCAGATGGAGCTCCAGCCACTTGACTAGAACCTGAGGGTCTTCCTCTGCAGCTATTTCCGTCTCCTTGTAGCTGACTGAACTCTTTAGAGGTCACTCATTCAAGTGGACTTGCTTCCTGCTCATGCTGTAGAACGGAGCTGGACCCGCTGGTATTGCTAGTGATGTAAGGGCTACAGACCCAAACCCCCTTTTTGCAGCATGGTGCAGGTTGCCGCTTTGCAGTGTGGTGCGCTGGCAGCCATTTCACATCCTCCCGTGCTAATCCACATAAATTCTGTTAATCGCGGATTTAATCTTTTAAGCATGCCGTAATTAAATTACATGCCAGTCAGTTACAGCCACATTAACGTCATGTGCGAGGTTCGCTCGCCCTGCCGTTGGGGAGAAGTGAAAAAGGAGCGAGGATCGTTTTGTGGCTAATGCACTGGGCTGCCTGGTGGGAAGATCTGGGTTTTATTCCCTGCTTTGGCACTGACTTTCTGTGTGACCTTAGGCACAATCATTTCCCCTTTCTGGGTCGCAGTTTTCTATTGATAAAAATGGGGACCACGACGCTTCCTTTTGTAAAGTGCTTTCAGGAGTGTGGCCGGGATATGCTCTGAGAAGCAGGTATTGTTAAGGGGAGCGCACTGGAACAGGCTGGGGACTCCATGCAGGAGCTAGGCCCTAATCCAAACTCCACGGGAGTCTTTCCATTGACTCAATAGACTTTGGATCAGGCTGCTAGCGGGCAGTTAGCTAGCACCTGTTGGCATCTGTATGGTTGTCAGTCCCGGCAGAGGATTCAACAGGCCATGCAGCCTGAACGTTGACAGCCGTTAGCCCAGTAGCTAGAGTACGCACTGGGCATGTGGGAGACCCTGGTTCAACTCCCCGCTCTGCTGATGAAGAGTCATTCGCACTCTTTTAAGCCTCTGACTGCCAGATGCTGGGACTGGATGACAGGGGATGGAGCACTTGACTGCCCAGTTCTGTTCATTCCCTCTGAAGCACCTGGCACTGCTCGCTGGCAGAAAACAGGATACGGGGCTAGATGGACCATTGGTCTGACACAGTATGGCCATTCTTATGTTCCCTCTCACCCCTGCGGCCGCTTTCCACATCACGGGTGACCTACTGGAGCACGCTGTGGGTAAGGCCTGCTCGGCTTCACCCTGTTGCCCCCATCACATGGGTGTGACGTCAGTCCCCAGGCCTGGTGAGCTGATACCTTCCACCCACACTAGACTCACTCTCAATTCAAAAGTCCCCCAAGTGACCCCGTCCATGCAGGGGTCACTTCCAACTGTGAAGTTTTTGGACCTTGGAGGCCACCTGAGAGAGACTATGCTAGTGTTCTGACTATTTATCTGACTTAGCAGAAATCCACTGGATGGACACAGACTTCTGCTAGCTGAGCTCCATTAGCAAAGAGAGTCAGTATCTGACAAACCCCGGGCTGTTCCCAGATCTGGGGAGAGAGGTCAGTGAGGATTGTTGTTGGAGCAAATCTTTAGTCTCTATCACTAGAAGCATCAGTTCAACCCGGGGGAGACTCTTTCTGTCACCCAGGCTGTTGATTGGACTCTGGATAGCATCAGGTGGCACGTTGCTGGGAGCTCTCTTTAACCACAGCCAATCAGAATCCTCTCACCATCGCTTTGCACCCTCCCCTGGTCTATTGCATCCACCTGTCACCTCTCGACTTCGATAGTGGGCTCTTCAGGGCAGGGACCATCGGTTCCGTGTCTGTACAGCACCTAACACAGTGGGGCTGGAGCTGCTGGATGCTACAATATAACGAATACAGCACAGCCCTACAGGGGAGCTGCTTAAATTCACTCCCCCACAATAGGTGACCTGGATTTAAAAATCAAATGGAACAGAAATAGTTGATGGGCAAGTGCCTCTGGATCTAGTCCATTCTGCATCGGGGGGACCAATCCTTTCTAGCCCCCTCGTAGCAGTTTCTCTGCATTTTCACCGCAATCTCTGGGCTGCCATGAAACGTCCCACTTCTTTCTTTATAAAAAAGAAATAGTAATCCCCTGGGAATTAAAGATAATCATTGCAAATGAGAATTTTATGAAACATTAAGTCTATTCATAAATCCTGGTGGAGCCGCATGATAGTCTCGGCCGGCCTGCTTGCTGCTGGATGCATTGTCTTGTGCTGGCAGAGTGAAAGGCTTAATCACGGTAAGGTTAAATGAAACCCAGCGGGGATGTGCCGCATACAGCAGGGGCTCGGATGAAATGCCGTTCTCTGCCAACTTGCAGTGCAAGATTTGAATTCCTTAGAGGAGGAAGACACAGAACTCCAGGTGATGCTCCCTACCCTCTTCTCTAATGCCTGGTGTTAGGCAAAGGTAGTGACAGATGCCATGTTTCAGCCATCATATCTCAATCACTTTTATACTGCAGTAACAACCAGAGCCCCAACCAAGATCAGGACCTGGTTGTGCTAGGAGCTGCACAATTGCTTCGTATGAGACCATCCCAAGAGTTGACAGTCTAAAGATACAGTGCGCTATGCTGTAAGCATGGAGTTTTCCTCTAACTACAAGGAGGTTTCAGTCTACTATAGTGCTTGAGTTAACAGTGTGGGTCTTTTAGCTCAGACTGAGGCTTGTGGCCTTAGATGCAGAGGTCCTAGGTTCAATCCCTGATATCTGGCAATCCATCCCAGGGTGTTGCCTTATGTAAAGAAAGGGTGTGGATTGGATTGGGAAATAAAATCTAGCGGTGAGGGGACAGTTTTGAGGTCTGGCTAGGCTGAAATCAGTTACTTTCCCAGAAACTAGAGGCAGGGAAAGAAGGTGATTTGCCCAAGGTCATGTAGCAGATCAGTGGCAGAACTGGGCCAAGAGCCCGGGTCTCCTAACGCCCAGTCCAGTACCCTACAAACTAGACTGTTTCTCAATTGGTGGATTACAAACTGCAGTGGGGCCAAGGGAGGTGAAAATTTTCACCTCCATCTAAAATGTCTTGCTCTTCCCCTTCAAGGTCAAATGTTCTCTGGCAGCATCTTGATATGTACCCATAAGCCTATGTAATTTCTCATTGTTGGCAACACTTATTATTATTATTTTATTATTTTATTGTAGAACAGATGTAAGAAGGGTTGCAAAAATCTTTGTCTAATAAGAGGTCACCAGCCTGAGAAGGCAGATGGACACTGTATTCATAGACTCATAGAATATCAGGGTTGGAAGGGACCTCAGGAGGTTCTAGTCCAACCCCCTGCTCAAAGCAGGACCAACACCAACTAAACCATCCCAGCCAGGGCTTGTCAAGCCAGGCCTTAAAAACTCCTAAGGAAGGAGATTCCACCACCTCCCTAGGGAACCCATTCCAGTGCTTCACCACCCTCCTAGTGAAAGTTTTTTCCAGATATCCAACCTAAATCTCCCCCACTGCAACTTGAGACCATTACTCCTTGTTCTGTCAACAAGTGTTCCAGTGTGCGGCTTCCCCAAGAAAGTACAGAGAAAAGATGTAAATGGAATTCTAGAGGCAGCTTTCTTGTGTGGTGTTAAAATGTTCAGTAACGAAAGTATTGGAGCTGCGGGACTAACTCCTATGAAACTCTCTTCCTTGACGGGGCTGGGTGGGGTCCAGGCCATTCCCTTTTGTGATTATGGGCCCAGCTAATATGAAACCACGAGTAGAGGACAATCCAGGAATCCAGCCCAAGTTTGCTCAAAACTGTGTGAGAGTCGTAGAAAGTTCCAGATTCAGACATCCCTAAACTTAGGGAGTATTGGAAATAGTGACTGTTGGGAGGTGCTCAGTTGAAAACACTTTAAAAAGAAAAAAAGAAAAAGTAGGTTTCATTTTCCCCATTTTTATAGATGGGGTGGGGGGGAACTGAGGCACAGGGCAAGGCACACAGCAAGTTAGTGGGAGATGTAGAAAAGGAACTCAGGTCACCTGAGTCCTGCTTTAGAGCCCCCTGTCTTGGAAAAGCTAGAGGAGCACCCAGAGCAGAATTTTGCAAACAGTCTCTCTCAAAACAGGTCAAACCAAACCCCAGCTGCAAACGTTTGCCCTCTGGATCGAGATGTCACTTCCCTTGGGCCGACTTCTCCCTGAACCCTTCCATTAACATTGTTCCACCAACATAGGGCCTGCAGGTACAGGCCCTAGCCCTCATGTGCTAGGCATTGTGCAAACAGATACAAAGGGAGCCCCCGAGAGCTTACAAACCCAATGCAAGGTGAGAGACATGAGCTGCACAGGGACACTGGGCCTGATCAGCAGAAGTCACAGGGCAGAACTCCTGCAGTCCGTGTGGAAACCCAAACCCCGGCAGGGTTTTGTAGAGGCTGGTTCAGGACCTTGTGAACTTTCCCTACGGCTGCAGTGTATTCTTCCCATTCAGCTGCCTGGGAACGTACATTTAAATTGATTTGCCTTATTAATGTCACATCAGACGTGTTTTAGCAGCTTAATCTTCAGCGGTGAGGGAGAAAGAGGGTGGGGAAATGGAAATGAACACTTCGGCAGAGCCACTCCGACTTTGGGAATGTGATAATTACTGTCCTTAATTTTTTTACCATTAAAAGCCAAATAGGGACGGTTTTTTTTTTTTTTTTAATTCTTTATAACAGTATGAAGCGGCTTCCATCATCTCTAGGCAGTTAATCGGTGCTCTGTAGAAAAGGATGGGGAAATAAGTGTCTCCTAATGAAAGGGTCCCTGTAAGGTCAGCCTTCCGCTTGTTAGCTAATCAGAGACTTATTTGTTTTGCAAATTGCTCTCCCGTTTTGAACGCAGTGTGGTAATTTCCATGGCAGGGAAGCAGGAGTGAGTTCATGGGGCTGGGGTTTGTTCTTTCGTGTGTTTTTTTTGAAGCCCTCAATCTGTCATTGGGAGGGGGATAAAAATAGACCGGCAAAGAAAAAGATCACGCTGCCGGTTTTGTTCCAGGCGCTTCAGTCGTGTATTCATGGCTGGAGAGCTGAGGGATGAATGATGACTGGCGGGGTTGTCTTATTGGACAAAAGTGGTGTCTCTTGTGCATCTGCTCCAGGCTTGGGAAGGCTATAAATACCTAGCTCTCCTATACCACTCTTCCTCCATAGATCTCAAAGTGATTTACAAAGGAGGTCAGCATCATTAGTCCCACTTTACAGGTAGAGAAACTGAGGCACAGAGTAGGCAAATGACTTACCTTAGGTCACCTAACAGGCCACTGGCTGAGCTGAGGATAGAGCCCAGGTCTTCTATATCCCACCCTGTAGCCCTCTGCTCTTCTCTATAGAGGCAATGCTCTGTTATAAATTTTCACCTAGCTCTACAGGGGGCCATTTGTGCCTCTACTCGCCAAGTGCCGAGGAGCCACGACCTCGATGTCGGGCAGGATGATGAAAAGTAATGGCTGCAGCATGTTGTGCCTGTGGCACTTTCATCTCGGGCCACTGGGGTTGGCCTCCAGGCTGGACAGCAAGTTCTGGGTAACATCGGTCTGCACAGGCTGCCACAAGAAAAGTGCGTGTAAAAAGTCAAGCACAGTGTAAGTCCTTTTCTCCCCTTCTGTAAACAGCACAGGCAGGATTGGTCAGGAGCGGACGAGGAAAAGGCTCTGCTTGGTTCCCTGCCGGAAGGGAGAATCGCTGTGAAATTAAAAGGAAGGGAATTCATCAAACAAACAAGCCTCCTTCCCCTCCCTCTCCCACGCCACTCTGCTGCGACAGGGTGGAGCCCGTGAGGTTATAGAGCGCATGTGCCCGTGTCCATGTGTGCGCTTCAATACCACGGGGTCGGGTGCCTTTTAGAAATGCCTCAGACCCGACAGCCAAATGCACCTCAACTGTGCTTGAAATATCGGCGTTCCCCCTTCCACCTCCAGCTCCGCCACTGACTTCCTGTGCACGCTGCACAGGCCTCAGCCTGCCGCCATGGAGGGCAAAGGCAAAGCCCCCGCAACTTCAGCAAGGAAGGGTTGGCCTCTTGGTGCCTCAGGTTCTCCTCTGTAAAGTGGGACAATGCTGGCTCTCTCAGCAGGTGGAGATCCTGTCCAAATGCACCTTCCTATTCTCCATCAGCTCCAGAGTCCGCCAGCGAGGCACGCGTCCCTCTAGGGAGATCCTGGCCTCTGGTTGGAGCAGGAGCTCGCGGAAGAGATAAAAGAAGCTCCTTGCATTACGTGGGGGAAAACCAGGTCAGCCCTTAGTTGTCTGCAGCCACGACCATTTGTGCTGGTTCGTACACGAACGTTCCTGCTCTGGTTTTACTTCTGTGGCAGAGCCAGAAAGGGAGCCCAGTTCCGAGTCCCTGTCCTGCCAGCTCACCCCTACTCTCCCTGTCAAAAGCTCCCCCAGCCCATCGGATGGCTCTGGCTTTAGAAAGTCGCATGGATAAAACCCATTTCTGTAATGCAGTGTGTGTGGGTTCTGTATGCTCTAAGGCAGCGGTTCTCAAACTGTGGGTTGGGACCTCAAAGTGGGTCGCGACCCTGTTTTAATGCGGTCACCAGGGCTGGCGTTAGACTTGCTGAGGCCCGGGGCTGAAGCCGAAGCCCGAGCCCCACCGCCCAGGGAGAAAGCCCCCTTATTGCATTCCAGTTCTCTGGCTCCCAATCAGCACCTAGGGCCAGTACAGTGAGAAGTTATTTTAAATTCTCCTCACATATACCAAAATGTTCTTCTGACCCCAAGGGGTCAGCCACATTCCCAGGTCAGTATAGGTTTGGATCTTACCCAAAACACCACACTGCCAGCCAATCCTTTAGTGTCTAAAACTAAAGGTTTATTATACAGAAAAAAGAACGAGAGATGTTAAATGGTAAAACTGTTACATACATACAAAGATTTCAAAGTCCATAAATCAGGTTCCTAGCAGTATTGATGAGATTGCTGGCTTGAAAGTCCATCTGCAGTACATCCACAGCTTGGATGGGTCATTCAGTCCTCTATTCAGAGCTTCAATTTGTAGCAAAGTTCCTCCAGAGGTAAGAATCAGGACTGAAGACAAATGGAGAAGATGCAGCTGCCTTTTATAGTCTTTTGCCACGTGGCCTGTGTTTCCTTTGTTTCAAACACAAGCTGCCCAGCACATGGCTTGAAAGCCTTAGAGTTCTGTCCAGAGGCATGTCCCTGCTGAGTCATAAGGTGTATCTGCCTTCTCTCAATGGGTCAGGTGTATAGGTGATGGTCCTTAATGGGCCATCACACAGGCTAGGTAGTGCTGCTGCTGCCAAACTGTTTGGGGGTGTCACCCAGAAGCATAGCACAAGTTTTGTAATACAGACAGACGTATCTATAACCCAAAATACAAAGACGATACAAACGCATACATGAGATTATCATATCTGGCAAATTATAACATTTTGGCAGATATCTTATGGCATATCTAGTGTAACTCTGCAATTTTACAATATTGGTATTTATAATATCCTAAAGTGTCTCCCAGATTCCATATGGTGTCCCACCTCTTCTCACCTGTCACACGTCTCCTCCAAACTCTATTACCTGTGCTGCTTACGTGGAAAGGGCACCTGCCTCGTGACTTCTGCTTTCATATGGTTTTTGTGTGCCTAAAGAAAGAGGGAAAAGGAAAGAAACCTTTAATTAGAGCAGTGTCAGTTGCCAAGCTGAGCTCTCCAATCCACAGTCCATGCAGCCAGGCCAGAAATGCCAGCCTGACCCATAGAGGAGCGTCTTCCGCATGAGACACAGGCAACGTTCAGTCCCCTGGAGTTGAGTGCACAGGTCTGTCTACCCTACAGCTTCCAAAGGAGGCGCTGAAAAGCTGGCACCAGAGGAGAAATGGCAAATGCAGGCAAGGCCCGAACGACTGTGACACTTTGCCTGCTTTATGCTTCTCTGGCATGATAAAAGGGGTGTGAAGAGCCACTGAGAATGCCCCCAAGGGAGGGGCTGCCCCCAGTGATAAGAGCTTGCCCCAGCCCTTTGTGTAAGAGGGGTGGCCAGAATGCAGTGTGGGACAGCTATTCTCTGCGTAAGCAATGCATAAGTTAGAGAAACATCAAGGCTGCTCTAACTTGCACCAGGGCTGCACATACCCCGAATCTAAGGAGGGGGGCAGAAGCAGCCTAAAGCCACCTTTGCCCTGATTCCATGCCATCCGTGCAGGAAGGGTGTACTGACCCAGGCCTGATAAATGACATGCTCAAGCTCATAGATGGAGTCTGGGGAAGCGCTCGAAACTGAAATCAAATCTCCTGACTCCTAGCCCTGTGCACTAATTGCTAACCCAATGCTTCCTCTTTAAACCTTCCCTGAAGATTGAAGGCAGTGCCAGTGGTGCTAATTCAGAACTGCTGTTGGAGCAAGACTCTTGCTTGGCACCGGTGACCTGTAGAAGCAGCTGAATGTATCCTAGGGGCATGAGGCCTGTAGTCTGCCGTTAAGAGCAGAGGAGAGGGGGTTTTGTTCCCCTAGTGTCTTGGGTTTTCTTTTCCTCGGACTCTTGTGCCCTTGCTGACATCCAGTTGACACTGAATCGCAGTGTGGAGATAAGGCCCCAGGGTTTGCTCCATATCACCTGCGTTCCTGTCATTTGTAATCCACTCCCTGCTGCAAGCAAGAGCTTGTAAAGGAAGCAAGAGAGATGTGGCTAGCAGAGGACAAAGCCAGACAGGATACGCTGCAGCAAGTAGAGGAGAGAGTGTCCAGCGGTTAAAGCAACAGGCTCGGATTTGGGATGTGTGGGTCCAATTCCCAGGTGAGACTCTGGGGAAAGTCATTTAATGTCTCTGTGCCATCACTGGGCTGTAGTTATTGTTAGATGCTCCCATGTTCTGCTGGTGAGGTACTTAGGCAGACAGTCTACGCCAGGCAATGGTGAATCAGTTGGGATGAAGGGAGAGCTGGTTCCAAAACAGGGCTGGGTTCTGTCTGGATAGTGCAACTCCATTGTCTTTACACCATTGTCTTTACAGCAAATGGAATTTGGCCCTGGTACTCCCCCCACCTCCTTCCCCCCCTTTCTTATTTTTGGGCATCTGGATGTGGAGACTCTGAAATACCCCAAGGAAGCTTTTCCTCTAATGAGGTGTCTGGCCCGGTTTTGCAGAGCGGAGAGATTCAGTAAAGGGTTGGAGAAGCATGTGAAATGCTGGAGGCTTCTCTGGATGAAACTGACCTGCTTGCTGTGTGAAGCTCCTGTATTACAGATCCCAAAGCTCTTTACTGTGCTACGCATGATGTGTAAAGCAGCCTCCCAAAGTTCAGGCATCGAGGGGTTGGGTCTGAATCACTAGTCATTGAAACTCTGGCCAGATTGAGATCCAAACCCAGAAAGGGCCGTTTTTCCTAGCCTGCTTCAGCTGTGGCCCTGCATAGCGAAAGAATCTCAGAAACAGCTGATCTCACAAGACTTCCACCAGCTGGGGTCAAAATCCATGCTAGACTTGGGCACTAGTGAACCTTTGCCCAGGTTCAATCTGGAACCCCGAGTCCCTAACCCTAAATCTAACCTAGACCCAAACACGGCCTACAGCTGGAACATACACCCGCAGTCTCTCTCTACCCTTCCTTGAGCTGTTGACTCAACTTCTTCCATTACCTAGTACCTTAATTACATTCCCTGCAAGCACTTTCTAGCCCTTGGACTATTCTTTACCCAAGAGGCTTCCGTCCCTACAATCCAGTTTTCTCTAAATTCCTTTCCCACCCCCCAGCTTGGTGGGCTCACATATCCAATATAAATCTTGGGTCCTATCCAGCATCTTCTGGAGGGTCCATCTCTCATCTTGTGTGCAAACACATTGTTCCTTCCATGGTTTATATCTTCATGTATTTAATAAGCTGCCACTTACCTAGCCCCAGCCGCAGCCCAGTGAGCAGACCTGACAGATGTGGGCTCATCAGGGGCGGGCGCCCTATTAGTAATGAATGGAGAGTTTACAATCCAAGCAGCTGTTCCACTCGGGGTGCCGGCAGTTCCCAACCACTCTGCTGACTAATGCCGTGCTGCATTCGTTAGCAGCAATATGGAGCCGCCTCCTGGCCCTGATGTTCCTGCTGCTGCTGAAACCAGGCTTCCCTGATCCTATTCTTCTCCCCTCCCTGCCCTGTCCCAATGCCCAGCCTGCCCACCTCGATTTCCAGAGCACGGCCTGGCTGCCATTTGAGCAATAAAGGCTTCCAGGAGCTCGGCTGACACCCCACCTGCCTCGGAGTGTTTCCAGCCATGCACAGGGAAGGAAATGTGCATTGGTGCAAGTCTCTGCACTCTCTTCCCCAGGTCCAGCTGAGCTGTTACGCCTCTCACATCTGGCAGCTTTCTGCAGCAGTTTGTGTGGTGGCCTTGTGCACAGGCAAGAGGATGGGGTGCAGGGGGCTAGAGGAGGCCTCTAAGGCCCTAGAGCGCCTTCTCCACTATGTCCATCTCACGGGGGTCTCTCCAGCAGAAACGAGGCGTGGAAAAGGTGGTGGCTGGGATTCAACAGTAATAATTGATTTAAAAACCAGCCTCTCCGCACGTTGCTGTGGTTAGCACTTGAGAATAGAGAGAGCTGCAAAATATCTGGTTTTTTGTTTTTTGTTTTTTTTATGTAGTCAATCTCCTGATGTTTTGGAGGCCTGACTCCTGATTTTTGAACTGCTTGGGGTTGACCATACTGTTGTAATTTCACTGTAAATTCACTTTTACGAGCAACGTGAAAGCCCCTCTCTGCATATTAGGATCTGTGAAAAATCCATTCTTCATGCCCCTACTTAATTTTTTTTTTTTTTTTAACAAATGTACGTGTGGGGATAAACTACTTGACAGCACGTCCCTTTATATCACAATCCAGAGCCATCCCCTGGCACATCAACAAATTCCGGGAGTGGGAGATTATTAGATCATTTCTCTCTTGATGTCAGCATCTCTTTTTTGTTCGCTCCCCCATTCTCTCAAAATCTCATCGTTAAAATTCTCAGGGGCTTTTCTCTGCATTGGGAAGAGAGGGAGGTTTTCTTGGGCGGAAGGGTGGGGGGAACAAACCAACCCTGTTTTCAAGTAAAAAGGAGACAAGTTCTGTGTAAATTGGGGCTGTCACCCTTTCCCCAGCAATTCATCAGCTCCGGTTTACCGTTCCCTTGCTTTAGAATGTGTGTGAGAGAGCCGGATGGCTGTCGGTGCTCATTCCCCTCAAACATGTCGTCAGAGCGAGAAAGACCCAAAAACTAGAACACCCACCTCCCGACCACGTCTGCTGCATCCGTCGCCCAGAACATGGCTGCACGCTCCAGGCATGAAGCAATGGGAGGTGCTTTGCTGGGGACAGTCCAGCTAGGGAAGATGGTGAGAAGGCAAGCGGGATCCAGCGCCTTGATTTCTGGTTTGAAGACAGCAGCGAGGCCCTCCTTCCTTGCCGTGACAGTTGAGTTGCTTTCATCCCACAGTGGCAAGGGAATCACAGTTGTCTTAATCCTGCTTCCTGCTGGGAATGGCTTGGAGATCAGCCCCTTCCACTGGCAGTGCAGAGGTCTCCGGGGGTATGTCTATGCTGCACGCTGAACCCAGGCTCTCACTGAGGTTTGAGCCCAAGCCTGCCTCCCATCCACACACAAATCAGTCTGACTCAGGTCAGCCAGCACTCAGGACCCAGTCCTCGGTTCCTGCTAGAGGGGAGGATCAGTGCCCGAGTCCCATTGCGACTCCGTGCAAGCGCTGTGATTTTTGCAGTGTGGACGCAGGTCAAGCCGTGGACCTGAGTCTCAAGATCTGCGCAGTGCAGTATGGGCACATGAGTACGGCTGTGAGACCCAGTCCAGTAACTGTAAACCCAGGTTTACAGTGCAGCATGGATGCTCAAGCGAGGGCTTGGAAACTCCACCTCCACAAGCCCCATTCCCCCAGGCCCGAGTTCATAATGCAGTGTAGACGCTTCCTGTGTGTGGCGTGACAGCTGACTGAAGTGCAAATCGTGCCATTGGCTTTTGGCTTTCTGGCCCAGTGTTCTCATTAGGACTGAGGTTTGCCACAGGCAGCTTTCCCCAGCCACGAAGGGAAACAGAATATTTGGAGAGGGAGTGTTGGGTCGCCCAGGATCAATTCCTGGCTCTGCTGGGTGGCCTTCAGCACATCCCACTAGCCTCTGAATGTCCGTGTTTATCCACCTGTTTTTTCTCACACACACACACACACACACACACACACACACACACACACACACACAGGTGAGATTTAACAGTGTCAGTTTCTCGTTTCAGGGAGTCCATCCAGCCCACTGTTATGACAGAGGCCAGGATCACATGCTTCAGAGGAAGGTGCAAAAAGACCTAATAAGCAATTACAGAACAACCTGCCCCCAGGGGAAATTACCTCCTGTCCTCAGGCAGTCGCATGTCCTGAAGCATGAAGACTTATATCAGAACGGTAGATATAGCCCCCATTACCATAGCATCTGAGCAATTCACAATCTTCAGTGGATTCCAGTGCTGTTATCCCCCTGGTGCAGATGGGGAATTGAGGCACAGATAGACTAAGGGACTTGTCCGAGATCACACAGAGAGTTGATGGTGGAGCTGGGAATTGAATGCAAGTCTTCTGAGACCCAGGCCAGCACCCTAACCATAAGACTGTCCTTTCCTCCAGATAACAGCCCCTCATAGTTAGATCCTATATTCTGTATTAATTTTTATCCTATCTAGCATAGCTGGGGATATTTGTATTATTCATGTACATATCTAATCCTTTCTGTTTCTTTATGCTGAGCTGTGACCTCCCTGATATCTTCTGGCAATGAGTTTCACAGCTTAATTATGCATGAGCGGCATTGGCATGCAGCCCTCAATGCCCACAGCAGAAATTGATGCAGAGCTGAGACTCTGACCCTTAGTGGCTGTAACGGGGCCGGATAATATTGGATGAAGTGTTATGGACGCATGAAGTATTGTTAGTCAATGGATACTCTGCTGTAAGAAAGAACCCATGACAGTGGCAATGTAACCCTGCCACATGCCCCACGCCTGCTGTGGCCACACATTTGCTATGGCTGGATCAGTAGTTAACCCTTTATAGATCAGCCCCTTGGAGGTAGAATAATCATTGTTCCGTTACTTAAGGGAGACGCTAACTAGCCAGTCTATTCCTTCTGCTGCGCGGGGAGAGCAACGTCTGTAGATGAAAGTGATTCTGCTTGTGTCGATTTCCCTTCTCCTTGGGGTTGCTTTGGGCTTTGGTTTTCAGGACACCTAGGAAGGCAGGATTGAGAGTGACATGCCAGGGGAAGCCTTTTTCTTGTGCTCGCTTCATTTTGCTGGGCAGACTCCAAGGGGGGAGATGACTGGTGAGCCGGGAAGCTGTTCTCCCAGAGACGGGCTGGATGTTTGTTTCTGCTAAGTCCTTCAGTGTCGTTTCCCTGTGTAAGAAGCCACTCGGGTGCCTTCCTCTGGGGCCCAGCGTGAGGGGAGTAGGATCCTCTGCTCTCCTTCAGAAGCTGCCCTGTGGAATAGCTTGCAAGAGGAATGGGGGTTTGAATAGTGTCTGACCTCAGAGCTCCTTGTCACACGGGGACTATCAATGTACGGAGATTCAGTGGCCGCACATCAATACCTGTCACCTGCCCATTGCCTGAGATCACTAGCCATCAATACATCAAAACTTGCACTCTTCCCCATGCCCGAGGAAACGCAGGGAATACTGCCTGTTGTCAGACACCACCGGTGTGGTTCTCTGGGCCTCTGATACAAGGGTTTATGTTTCAGGGCCTCATCTTACTACACTGCCAATGCTGAGGTTGGATGTGTGCGTGCACATTTATCTTGGCATTCATATAGGGCCCAGCACTGGGGTGTCTGAGCACCAGCCCTCAGAATGCTGTGCTGCTGACTTCAGAATTTCCATCAGCCTTTTATTCACCTCGGGATAGGAGCAGGCCGGGAATCCCCCATCGATGGACAGGTATGCCAGGAATGGAAATAATCAGGCTGCGATCCAGCGGGAGTCTGCAGGGGTAGGGCTCACTGCAGGATGATTCGAGCCTTTTACTGCTCACGGTGGGGTAGGTTTGGATTATTATCCCCATCCTACAGATGGGGAAACTGAGGCACGGAATGACACTGATTTTTTTTTCCTTTTGCCAATGACTTTCTTCAGGTTCTAACAGCATGTTAGTGGCAGAGCTGGGAACAGAACCCAGGAGTCCTGACTCTTCAGCGCTACTAGACCGCTCCTTGCACAGGCACAAAAAAGTGAAAATTAGACATCCAGAAATCTCCTTTCTTTAAAGGCTCTGGCAAAATAGGGAGGCCTGTAGTATAAAGAAGGCATCTCGGTGTGCTACACCCACCCAGTGCTAGGGATGTGGAGGGATTTCAGCAGCGACTGTATATTTGTGTGCGTGTGTGGGAAGAAACTAGATTAATTTTAAAAGGTTATATTGATTGCAGTCAAGCATGAACCTCAGGCAAGGAGTGTTATGTAATTACCCACTCGGAGCTGTGCAGATGAGAGAACCAGCTGTTTTCCTCTCCGCAGAGCCATTTCACTTCAGCATCTCCTCAGCGCGCCCAAGTGTCCCCAGCCTCACAGATTATTGAGCAGTGTGGAACTGTGTGTCTGCAGGCTCATCAATCCTTCCCTTAAAGGAGGGGGAGAGAGTGCAGAGTGCATGAGCCACACATTTAGGGGCTGGGAGCAGCCTCTCCTAAAAGGCAGAGCTTCTTCTCTGTGAAGACAGGACTTGCAGACCAGCTCCAAAACCGATGTTCACGGGCAGTAAAGGATCTAGATCTGTTCTCAGTGGTACCAAATGACAGAACAAGGAGTAATGGTCTCAAGTTGCAGTGGGGTAGGTTTAGGTTGGATGTTAGGAAAACCTTTTTCACTAGGAGGGTGGTGAAGCACTGGAATGGGTTACCTAGGGAGGTGGTGGAATCTCCTTCCTTAGAGGTTTTTAAGGCCCGGCTTGACAAAGCCCTGGCTGGGATGATTTAATTGGGGATTGGTCCTGTTTTGAGTAGGGGGTTGGACTAGATACCTCCTGAGGTCCCTTCCAACCCTCATGTTCTATGATTCTAAAGTAAACTCTTTCTGGATTCTTATTTATTCAGAAGCCCTGCAAGGCTGCAGCTCAGTCTTTCTCCTGGCCTCTCTGAGTTCTTCAGCATAACGAAGCCAGATTCTTGCCACTGTGTTGAACCGCCATGAAGAACGTGTTAAGAAAAGGCTTGGGAGCAAAGACGCCTCTCCTAGCCAGTGAATAAAACCAGGCTGCCTGTTTTCAATCCCAGCTCCAGTTCAGTGTGGGCTGGACTGTCTGCCGTAAAGGAACTCGACCAAGGAGATTAAGGTCTGGATCTTGCTCTATTGAAGCCAATGAGGGGTCTTGTCATTCACGTGAATGGGAGCAATCAGAAACCCGGGTGAAACGGGACGCTGACAAGGAACAGAATGTGAAGCTGGCCAGCTCATTTCACTGTCCAAGCCCAGCAAGGTGCAAAGGGCCATAAAGCAGGTGATGAAGGGTGGACTGACACATCGGCTCTGGATCTGGCCCAGTAGGTATGAGGAAGGCGTAGGTTGGCTGTGTGTGTCTGTGGGCCGAAGTCGGCCCCACTCCTGCAATGGAAAAGCAGTTAGGGAACCAGCTTAAGAAGCTACCTGAGAATTCCTCTTTCCTAAGGTGAATTCTCCGCTCTATACAGTGGCTCTGTGCTACCCACCTTATATTGGTCCCCATTCCATCCCACCATCAGTGCAGGGAACATGTGCCGTGGCCAACCCTGCCTACTAGAGTGGCTTGTTAGGGCAGTAGGCAGCCAGGTCCAAGTTAAAGCAATGGAGGCAGGGTAGAATTTTTCTCAGTGTGGGATTCCCCCTTTGGGAACCCCGCATTTAGCAGGAGGTGCACAGTTAGCTGAATCCTTGATGGCTGCTTCCTGCATCCCTGGTCCTCAAGACCTGGCTGCCGACTGGCTCAGTTTTGCATGGACAGAGATGGTTCCAATTTCCTGCTGCTTGTTCCATTACGTGGGCTGGGTTTCAGCCTCTCTCACAAGGACAGCAGCAGATGTTGTCCCTCGAGGACTCGTTCCCCCCACACATCCTCCTTCGCAGACAAGACTTCGGAAGGGGCTTCTGCTCCCTGGTGCGTGTGGCCTGATACCTGAAAGACTTGGGAAGCTAATGGGAGCAAACCCAGCACCTGTCGCTTCTTCTCTCCCACTGCAAAGGGGAATGCGTTAGCAGATGTCCACCTACCATGGGATGGGATGGGACTGGAGTTCAGGACAGGAAGTAATTTTCCCAGGAGGATTTGGCCAGGATACCTGCATTTAGTGCCCTCCTCTTGTGAAAACACTATGGGACTTTTTTTAATGACAAGTCACCGGGACTTTACCCTGACAGCCCCTTACCTCCCCTCCACCTACCACTTTGCTGGAGTACTGACTCAGCGCAAACTCACAGGAGCAAACTCCCCGTTCTACCTCGTGTCATAGCATCTGCGTTTTGGCACTTTCCCCCATCCACGTATAAACCGGACAAGACCCGCCTTAGCTTGCGCAAAGTCCGAGGCGGCTTCGCTATAGAGACACGTCCATGTTCTCTGAGCATGAAAGGTTCCTTTCTGGGATCCTGCCTTCCAGCGAGTGTCAAGGAGCTGGGCAGGTAGCTCCTCCCGCTCCATTTGTCTCCAGCCGGCCGTTCTCTTGGAGTCACTCGCTGGGATCTGGCGGCCACGTGTTCCCAGAACTCTAGGTCTCAATTACAGGAGAGGGAAGCGTTTCGCCTTTATCAGAAGGGTTAAGAATAGAGAACGGCAGGCGGCTAACTGCGGGATCTGGATGAAAGGCAGCTGGCTCTAATTCTTTCCCCGCACAGGGCGCGCCTGCCCCTTCTTCCCTTCTTTTTTTTTTTTTTTTTTTCATAAGCCGTAATTGGCACACCACGCCGCAGTTGACTGTAGCACTTCACCAAAGCCAGGAGCATCCTGAGGCCAAGACTCCAGACTCTACGTCAATGAGTTCGAGGGCAGGGAGGATGCTTTTGATCCCGCTCTTCTTCTTCCCGTGTGCTGGAGGATAACTAGCCTCTGTTGAATGTATTCCTCTGGACTGAGCTTTCCCTCTCTCAGCAAAGGAAACCGAGTGCTGCTGCGCCATTTCACGAAGGCTTGGAGGCCAACGCCCTGCGCTGCCCCAAGATGCCATGTGCCGTTGTAACCAGATCAGCAGATTTGCTCTTCCTTTGAGGCTGGCTAGCTGCTTGAGGATCCAGCCACTGATGTAGCCTCTCCTGCCCAGGACTGGGCTGAAGTGAAAATCCAAATGGCTGATGCCTACAAAGAGTAGAGTTGTCAAGGGCCTGATGGGGAACTTGCTGGAAAGGGGGGGGCGGGGAAGAGATTTTAAATTCCCTTTCTTTCAATTGCTGAGTTTAGTGCCCGCAAAAGTGAAGGGCTCTTCAGCACAGCCTACTAGAATCTGAGTGGCCCTCAGCCCCTGGCTTTGCAACTGGATCAAAAAATTTCCATGGAGTTTGAGGTTGTTCAGTACTTGAGATTTAGTTCAGGTCAATCACATGAGTAAGTGCTGTCAGAGATTTCTTATGATGGTGTTATTCTCGCACTAGTGGTGGATGTGAAAATGACTATACCTTCAAATTCTGAGGTCAGACTAGATGATCACAATGGTCCCTTCTCACACTTAAAATTATTTTCAGAGGAGATGGTGCTCAGCACTTTCTGGAAATAGGGCCCCTTTTGACATGTCTCAATGGGAGTACACAAAAACGGAGGCTTCCAAACTCACTAGTGACTCTTGTGTGTGTGTGTGTGTGTGTGTGTGTGTGTGTGTGTGTGTGTGTTTGCAATGGTTCCTCAGACTTTGTTTTCATTAAATTAACACCAGTCTCCAGTAATTATCCAGTCCTCCAGTGTGACTCATTTGGTGCAGTGTTCACTTCTAGTCAGCAGATCGTAAAGAAATTCACTGTGTCACTTAGCGAGGCACAGAGAGAGATTATCCCAGAACTTTAAAGCTCTGAGTTATGACTCCAGCCGTAGGGGTAAAAAAAATCAAATCAAATAAAAAGGATAAGATTGGAGACTTAACTGATGTAGTAAAAAACCTTGAGTGGGTGACATCTAGATCTGAGATAACAATAACCCAAGTTTTTATTTTCAGATGAACGTGACTTGACAGGAGGGCACCAAAGGAAATGAAAGCAAAACAAACACCAGCAGGTCATAGTAAAATATATGGAAAAAATCAGGGGCACTGGCTGGAGCGGCGCCAGGGTTTTTGCTGCCCTAGGCGGCAGCGCTCCTCCTCTGAGCATTCGGTAGCGGGGGGTCCTTCCGCTCTGGGTCTTCGGGGCACTTCGGCAGCGGGTCCCGGAGCGAGTGAAGGACCCGCCGCCGAATTGCCGCCGAAGACCCAGAGCGGAAGGACCCCCCGCTGCCGAATTTCCACCGAGGG
>NW_020664587.1:14934802-14973711 GCF_002925995.2 Terrapene triunguis
AGAAAGGAAAAACAGACTCGGAGCTTGTCTTCATAAACGCTTAGGGAATTGTTAATGCTCAGCAGCAGTGTCCACATGAACACTTAGTTTGTGGTAAGCTAGAGTATAAATCTACCCCACCCTATGTCTGTGGCTATGGACCAAGGAGCTACGTTTCAGTTGGAGCTGGGTAGAGGAACGAGGGTTTTTTGGTATCGTTTTGTGCCCGTGTTAATTTTGAAGGGTCCCAAAGTACTTTACAGGCTAGTTTATAAATAAGAACACTGGGGATCAACCTCTTCCACCCCTGATGGCAGCAGCGTCCGGGTGAAGCAGAGCGGTTGCTGGTTGCTGCGTGCTCTCAGCGGTTTAGGCTGTACGTGAAGAAGAATACCGGGTCTGACTCTCATCTCTTGCGCCAGCCAAAAGCTCCCTGGTTATTTGTAGGTTAAGTCATGGGTGGGTGAGAGAGGGAGGGGAATCTGGCCCAATACTGTATCCGATTTGGTGCTCCAAGGGAAGTTTTGGGGGGCAGAATACTGTCCATGCCTCCACTCTCTCGTGCAAAGTGACATGGAAGTTTTATTGAGAACAAGGTTCTCAATTTGACCTCTCCTAGGAAGGATGGCACCTTGAGCAGCCCAGTACCACCCTTACAGCGAGCTGGGACATTTGGCTCGGTAGCAACATCAGAAGGAAAGTCCTGTATGCTCAGCGCCTCTACCTAGCATGGCTTTACAGAGAATGGGGGAAACCTAGACTAGAGGAGAGTGGCCAGAACCTCAACTGCTGTAAACTGGGGTGGCTCCATTTACACCCACTGTCTGGCCCTATCGTTGAGGCTAAACAATTGAAATGAGATGTGCTGCCCTTTGTGGGATCCTGCTCTTCGTTATACCTGAGTCTGCAGGTGGTCGCGGAGTATTTGTGACGATGGCTGAGAAACCAGAGAGGCTACACTTGCTATTCGTTCTTCATGGCTCCCAGTTGGTGGAATTCACTCTGGTGCTGCACCTCTGCACCGAGGTGAGTTTTCTCCTTTTAGTCATTCATTCGTCTCCTCTTTAAACACGTTTCCGCCAGCCAGCCGGGAAGTGGGAAAAGGGACCCAGGTGAGTGCCCCAAATGGCCTATCAGCAAAGCAAGCAGCTCATGAAAATTGTTCATCCACCATCTTCAGCAAATGGTCTTGGATAATGACTGTGTCTGTAGCTAATGAGTCTGGCTGGGGAGTGATTCAAGCACTGGATTTATAAAAGGCTAAAACTCCTCTCGTTTTTGGTTCAGGAAGTACTTAGCCAACCACCTCTGCTCCCCATGTAACCCCGGGGGGCTGTCTGCACTGCATCTGGCATCTGGCATCAAGCCTCCCAGCCCAAGTCCACAGACTTACGTTAGCGGAGCCTAGAGCGCTACCTACAGCGGCGTGGCCGGTGCGTGAGCTTGTGACGTCTCCGCGGCTATTTTTAGCATGCTAGCGCTAACCTGAGTCTTCTGGGAGGTTTGCTCCCAGCTGCGGTCTAGACGTGCCCTGAGAGATCCCGCATGCAAGAGCTGCCCAAACAAGCTCCTGCTTTGCTTGTGGGATCTAACGAGCTGCTAGGTTGAGCTGTAGGGTTTAGCGTTGTGCTTCGCCGCTGCAGGTGGCTTTGTTGCCCTCAGCCACTATCTGAAACATCCGGCTGCTGCTTGTTTCTTTTTAGGAGACAATATTGCCTGGAAGAGTCTTTTCTCGGCGGCCTGACAGGCGATAGCATTCATGGAGAACCAAAGCCGCCCTCATCAGAAAGGAGCCTTGTCTGAGACGTGCCAGCTTTGACAGGCCCCATGTCAAGGGGAAATCCCCATGGGGCTGGGCTACTGGCAATGGCCTTTTTCTTCCGCCTGTATTTTTTTTCTTCCTCTTTAATTTCAATAGCGAAATAAAGAGGGAAAGGGAAGCTTTAACGTGACACAAATCCTCCCATGTCCATCAAGGCAGGGCCCTGGGGGATTGCAGTTGTCCTTCACTCTGTTACCTAACCCCCCCCCCCCCCCCCCCCCCCGTGGTTCTCAGGATCTGCCCCTGTTTCTCACCCTCCCTCCCCTTGTTCCGGCTAAGGACAGGCAAACTGGATCGGGTCAGATAAGCTCTGGGGATGCGGCTGAGATGCACAGTTTGGGACCAGAAAGTTAACTCATCATTTATTGATATTAAGGTAGGACCCAGAGGCTCCAACCAAGATCAGGGCCCCATTGTGCTAGCTACTGTACAGACACGTAGCAAGAGACAGCCGCTGCCCTGAAGTGTATAAATCTAAAGAGAGGGAGGGGAAACTGAGCCATAGAGAGGGGAAGTGACTTGGGCAAGGTCATCCAGCAGGTCAGTGGCAGAGGCAGGAAGGACATCTCTGTCTCCTGTGTCCCAGTCTGGTGCCCTGTCCAGCTGTCCACATTGCTTTCTCAGTACATGTGGTCCCAGTCATCAACTGCAGTAAATCAGTGTAGCTCCATTGACTTCAATGGATTCACATCACGGAAGTGATTCAGACCAGCTGAGGTTTTGGCCCGTAGGGAGAAACCAGTCTCAGACTTCGGATTAGGAGCCAGATCCACATTCTCACCCCTCTCCACTGTCCAGGAGGTGTTTGGGTTCCAGGGACCTGACCCAAACCTTCAGTCACATCTTGAACTGACCCTCCTTTCAGTTAGCTGCTGCGTCCTTGTTTCTAGTGGGGGGTGGGAAAGGATTCGCTGAAAAATCCAGGGAGACCGTGTCCCTACAGTATTTCTGACAAGACGGGAAATCTCTGGAGAGACCCAGCCCCCGTCTTGTAGACTCACGAGGGTTGGAGAGCTCAGAGAAGCGTGGGAATTCTGACGGGGCCCAGTCAGAGAGTAGCAAGGCCAGGCCTTGAGGAAGGGGGGTGATCATGGAAATGGACGGATTGGGCACAGGCTGGTGGGAAGGGAGCAGGAGGGGCGTGACGCAGGAATGGAGCAAGAGGAGCTGCAGAGGGATTTGCAGAGCGGACGTGGGAGGACACGTAGACTGGAGGCAAGAGAGGAATGGACGCCTGCGTAGGCGCCAGATGGAGAAGCTATAGCTGGAGAAGAAAGCAGAGGGAGGGTAGGAGAGAGACCTGCAGATTTTTCAAAGGGTATTTTCCCCTCTATGTTGCTCAAAACACCCCACTCATCCCCTTCTCTGGGATCCCAAAGGGAACTCTACCGTCATCGGCAAATGTCAGGGAGGAAAGTTGATGAGCCTGTTCCGCCTCTTCACCTTAGCACTTTAAAGAAAAATGAAGAGCTTTGAGCTATGCGAAGAAGAGAGTGAGTGAGAGAGAGACTTGAGTCTCCTCCAAATGTCATTTTTCTGGTGATTAAATGTCCTCATAAATACCGGCTGTGGAATGAGCTCTCTCTGGCTAGACCAGAGGTCTGAGTAGCAGCCTTCCCAGGTCATGCATTAGGAAGCGAGGCAGAGTGATAACTTGACCTTTATGAAATGTCCGGTGCATTTTATAACTATTTTATAGACTCGGCTGAGTGGCACTTGCCATCAGGCGAGGCAGTAAATCATCCAGGGTGATCTCGGGTCCCTGTGCGAGCACCGCAGTGTATCTTCCAGCAGCTCACTTAGCGCAGCTTCCTCCTCTCAAGGTGGGGGAGGAAACAAAAGTTGTGCACAAGATTTCTGAGACAGGAAGTGCCGGTTTCAACAGAATCCAATTTGCAGGGAGGGTCGCAGCTGTCAGGCCTTATCGTGTAGCTCCTTAGGGCCCACAAGCCAAACAGAGCCCAGAACTTGGGTAGGAGACCTCAGAGAGTGGGGCAAGCAGTGGTGCTGGCGAGTCTGTAGCCGGGGGCTGCTCTGCCTTCAGGGTCAGCACCACCACACTGAGATGCAACGGCGCCGCTGCTGGAGGTGCCATCTGACAGATGAGACCTAATAAGAACTTGGGTCCGGACCTCTTGTGGTCCATCAGGGTCCCCTGGTATTGAAGTGCATTCCCTCATTCTAGTAAGCTAGTTCCTAACCTGCGGTGATCGGGTGGGTAGGAGGGTTAGGTGAAGACATTTCGAGAGATGACCTGGATCTTCACCCAAACTGAAAACCAAATGCAGAGCTGCAGTCAGCGAGATAAATTCAACCTAAAGCGTCTTCCTGTAGTAACTGGCTTCAAACCGCTCGAGTGGAGCTTAGCCCTCTTTGCCAGACTTGCACCACCGGGTGCACACACCAAGGGTGTGCTGGTCAGACCACACACCTGCATCCCTTTCTTCATAAAGTGCCCTGCCAAATGCTGCTGAGGAAATCCAAACCTCTCTGTAGGGGGGGATGCCTCAGCCACTTCCCCTGATGCAAACCAACCTGGCAACGAGACCAGCTGGGAAGCATTCCAATTAGCTAACGGGGGAGCCTCCTGAGACACTGTTATCAATGCAAACTGCCTCGTAGCTTGGGGCGGATGGGGGGACCCAGCATGGCTGCTGCTCTTAGCTAGAAAGGTCCTTACAAGGTGGTGAGTTGCTTGGGATCATCTGGGGATGCTCTGAAGCCTTCCCTGTTTTACACTGTATTGGCTGCGGGCTCAGGTGTATAATGAGAACTGAGCTGTGCTGAGAACGGAACTGAGCATAGACAAAATGGAAGCATACGCCCATATCCAGCCAGCTCACAATCTCCTAGGACCGACTGCCTGGATAGCTTCTCCTGAAGGGTAAAACTGACAACAGGTAGATTTGTCCTAAAACATCCCCACCAGCTAGATGCGGTTGGGAATTTGGCTGGCAAAATATGTTTTTAGTTTTTGGTTTTGCCCAAAAAAATTTTGTTAATTGAAACCAAAACTGTTCATGGGGAAGGGACAATTTTGATGAATTTCACAACTCAAAAAAATGTTGAAAAAGATGTTTTGAAATGGTTGAAAGGTCCTGTTTTGACATTTTTAAAACAAAGTTTTGTTTTTTGGCTCTTAAGGACTTTTGGGTTAGAAATTTACTTTATACTAAAAAAAAACTATTTAAAAAAAGGCTGAAATCAAAAGGAAACGTTTTGATTGACGTAAAATGAATTTTTTTGGTTTGCCACCTTGTGAAAAATGTCAAGATTTTGACTCGTTTTGTCCTGACTCAGGGTGGAAAAAATGTTCCAAATTTCAAAAATTCATGCTGGCTGGGGACATTTCCCACACAGCCCCACCACCAGCAGCTCTCTCCTCCTATTCAATCATCTACCTTTATGTTCAGAGTTATGTTCTTCTAGGTGCCCTGCGTGCCGTAGCTACCATGACTGTCTCTAGCACCCATGTCTGTAGCAGACAAAGATGTTCCCAAGAGCTAAAATGACTGCAGTGTACGTCACCCGGTAATGGTGCTCTTGCTTCACACTGTAAATCCTCTCCCGTGCTGGTGCTGAAGTGTCTTTCTGCATTAGCACCGGAGGACAAGGGCCCATGCACGTGTTACTTGGCCTTTTCCAGAGATGAGGCTCGGGAGCAGTGAGTTGTCAGTGAGGCCCTCTGACTGCTTTGGAACAGGCTTGTCTGGCACTAGAGGAAGCTTCCCCCACCTTAGAGTTAACGGAAGCAGTGTCTGTCTAGTGGTTAGATCCGAGGGCACCTTGAGACGGGACCCCTGGGTTCTGTGTCCAGCTCTGGGGTCAGCTGCTTAGAACAGAGGGGTGGGAGTCAGGGTTCCTGGGTTTGGAAGGGAGAGTGATCTAAGGGTAGAGCAGGGAACTGAGAGACAGGACTCCTGGGTTCTATTTCTGGCCTGGCGAGCTCTGTGGCTTTGAGCAAGTCACCCCACCTCCGTTTGCCTATCTGAAACATGGGGATAATTATATTGGACCTGCTTCCAAGGACCATGGGTAGGTTGAATAGAGGAATGAAGGTAATGTGCTTTGAGATCCTCAAGGGAGAGGGGCAGTAGAAGTGCCCATTGTTATTGCTGAAAAGCCGAGAGGAGAGAGATCCTCTCCCGGGGGGCATGTGGATGGCTTCAGAGGAGACCAAGACAGTGGGGTGGGCAGTGCCAGGGTCAGAGAGAAGCGGGACTGTGCGTTCTCAGCAGGAGTGTGTCAGCAGAACCTGACCCAACCTTTTATCACAGGAGGGCAGCCTTTCATCCTCTGGTTTTATTTTGCCTGCTTCCAGGAGAGGCGAAACGTGCTGCTGAGAGCTTGCCCCATCTCCCATGGCCCCTGTGAATCCTTCATCTGTTCCTTTCTTGCTTGCTATCATCTCACTGCTGTCTGCCCCCCCCCCCCGAATCCCCCAGCACCTCCTACACATACCTGCTGGAGAAATGACACCCCAGAGGGTGCAGCGTGGGGAGGGATCTTAGCATCTTAACCTATAGCAGCAACAGAAACAGCGGGGATGATGAACTCGTCTTCCTCCAAACAAGGCGAGATCGGCTGTTCCTTTCAGCTGGGCTGGTGGATGATGGATTGAATGAATATCCAGTTCATTAACTGTCATTTGTCCTATTGTGTTTACCGCACATCCCCACACACCGGTGCTTAATGAATCCTGCTAGATTAATAGGCACTGAGATGTTGCTCTAGCCCCATAGAAACCTAGGGAAAGAAGCAATGTTGGATGTGACTGTTCCGCATAGCTGAGTGAGACCAGGGTGTGGGACAAAGGGAATGGCTAAAGCAACACACACACACGCACTGAGGTTCAGGTGTTTGCAGACATAGGAGGCTCTGACAATGGGGGGTGGAAGCTGGTAGTCATTGCAGGTTTGGGAGGACAGCGGGGCCACATCTGGAATGGGAATTGCACACCCCAGTCTTCATACCCCCTTGCACCTTGTTTATAACCCCAGAAGCTCTATTCGTCACCCCACTGGCAGGGACCTTCTCTTCCTTCTAACCCTCGGGAGTCACAGATTCCAAGACCAGAGGGGACCATTGGGATCATCTCGTCTGACCTCCTGGATAACACAGGCCATAGGGCTTCCCTGAATTAATTCCTGTTTGAACTAGAGCGGCTCTTGTAGAAAGACGTCCGATCCTTACTTAAAATTGGCCAGTGATGGAGAATTCCACACAGCCCTTGGTTAAGTTGTTTCAAAGGTGAATTGCCTTCATTGTTAACAATCTGCACCTTTATTTCCAGGATGGAATCTCTACTCTTCTCACGACCAGGTGGGATCTTCGTTTGCATCCCAGTTCCACCAGCTGGCAATGACAGTCTGACCTAGTGGCCAGTGCTCTTGGCCACTTCACACCTCCTTGATGGCTATGCAGGAGCAGACCAATGCCTCATGATGGAGACCTGCCCCTTCCAGGTAGCCACAGATACAAACCAATGGTCTTAGAAAATTCCCAGTTAAGCAATTAATTAGGCCTGATCCAAGGTTTCCCCAGGTTGGGCACAGATCCAGTTGTCCACATCTTCAGCCAATATCAACTGAAGATGTGGACAACTGGATCCATGTGTCTAGCCAGGCAGGAAGAGAGGAGGGGTGGTGCTGATGAGATGTTCTCTGTGCCCGGGATTCCAGATGGGCTGATAGCTAGTTGACAGCCTGGTATTTACATTGGTGTCAGCGGGACTCTAATGGCTTTTGTGGGGCTGCGATAGGAAATGAACCAACTTATCACCATGCCTCAGCTGCAGATAGACGGCTTGGTCACCTTTGCAGGCTTCCAGCATTTACCACCCGATCCAGAATGCTGCCTTTAGCTTCCACTCAATTACTGCTGCGGTTGCAACACGTGGGAGGGATGGGCGGGGGTGTGTTCATGGCTCATTAGGCTGGAGCATTTCGCTGTGCCCTTGAGTGATCCCGCATTGTGCCTTTATTCTATTCTGTCCCGGTTCTTACGCCGCGCTCATCACCAGAGTATTGGAGCAATTTCCAGGAGTGCATTGAGCAATGGGTACAATGCAGGCAGTGGAACGGCATTTATCTGATTTGTGGCCTGCCCAGAGCAGGGGCCTCCTCTGTCATGATGGTTTGGGGACCTCTTTCTATTGCACTTATCAGTTCCATTTGCTAGAATGGACCATCCCTGCTCAGCTGAAACCCGGGACAGGGATAGCAGAGCCTGCAAGTCAGGAATGAGGTGTATCAGCCAAGCTGTACGTGGGGCGCGCTGGGATGGAACAACAGAGGGTCTCTGCGGGTCACGATTGTGGGACATCAGCAGAGCCGTGTGGTGAAAAAACAAAAGGTGTTGCCGGGCAGCAAAAGGTGGCGCACACACGCATCAGCAGAGCTGGGGGCAGGGAAGGCCAGGACCGGAGTGGCAAAGGGGGCGTGTTGGGTACTGATAGAACAACAGGAGGAGCCTGCCCTTGGAAAAGCAGGTCAGGATTAAGGCTCAGTGGCACAGAGGTGCTAACCCTGCCTTCCATTTGTCCGTGTGCTTGCGGTTTAATGGTGTATGTTGCTAGTGTAGCAGGCTGGAAGTCTGTCCAGTCCTTATCATAGATTCATAGATTCTAGGACTGGAAGGGACCTCGAGAGGTCATCGAGTCCAGTCCCCTGCCCGCATGGCAGGACCAAATACTGTCTAGACCATCCCTGATAGACATTTATCTAACCTACTCTTAAATATCTCCAGAGATGGAGATTCCACAACCTCCCTAGGCAGTTTATTCCAGTGTTTAACCACCCTGACAGTTAGGAACTTTTTCCTAACGTCCAACCTAGACCTCCCTTGCTGCAGTTTAAGCCCATTGCTTCTTGTTCTATCCTTAGAGGCTAAGGTGAACAAGTTTTCTCCCTCCTCCTTATGACACCCTTTTAGATACCTGAAAACTGCTATCATGTCCCCTCTCTTGGGTGGAATTTTAAGAAAACAAGCCCAAGAATCTTTCAGAGCTTCGCTTCTCTGGCTAATGCCTCTCAGCTGATGTGATCTAAACTGACACTTCCCTGTGCGGGTGTACCTTGCGATGGCTTGGTGGCAGAGACATACAGTGCTGGAGGTCCCAGGTTCAGCTCCCCCGTGAGCTCTGGCATGGGGAATGAAGTTATGAAGAGGCAGTATTGCAGAGTAGCCGGAGCACTAGACTAGAACTCAGGAGACCTGGGTTGCATTGCCAGCTCTGCTGCTGGGTGACCTTGGGCAAGTCACGTCACCTCTGTGCCTCAGTTTCCCTATCTGTAAGAGACTAATGACCTCCTTGTGAGATCTACTGGTAGCAGCTAGGTGGCATTAGCCTCCCCCCCTCCTCTTGGGCTTGAGTCAAATGATCAAGAAGGCAGCAAAGACAAGGCAACGTGGACCGAGCTTATATTTAGGGTTTTTCCAACATGTATGTATGCTTCAAAATCAACATGGGCTGGTGGATGGGCTGGGAGTCAGGAGAGCAGGAGTGTGAGCTTGGGCAAGTCTCTGCCTTGGTTTTCCCTTTGTCCATCTTGTCTATTGAGATTATAAACTCTTTGGGCCAGGGACTGTTTCTTGCTATGGCTACGTAAGTCTTTTTGGGGAGGGGGAAGATAGTCTCTCCAGTTATGCATATTGTAGGCCCCTGTGCAATAAGATACTTTGGGAAACGTTCACTCCTGGCTGGGGATACATGGTGTCAAGTTGAAGAAAACAGCAGGACAGGACAGGATTGGCAGAGGGACAACACAGAGCTTCTGAAGAAAGCTGATAAAGGAATTAGGAGGAGAACAGGGAACTGTAGATGCCCAGCTAGGTTATAAAGAGCCCTCTGCCGATACCCACTGTATCTTGCTTTAAAAGGTTATTGTTATCCCCGGTTGTGTTAATTCTTCTAAGAATCCATCTCCAGTTTGCGTGTTTGACATTTGAATGGCCTTTGTTTCCCGGGTTTGCTTTTCACAAACTGAATGGGAAATCCTTGACAGGGGGAGAATTAATACCGCAATAGATCGATCGATCAGTGGATAGTGTTCAGAGCAGGGAACTATGGGTCTGTCTACATGGCAATAAATAACCCAGAGCCTGGGGCAGCTGACTCAGATTCTCGGGGCTCAATCTGAGGGGCTAAAAATGGCAGCGTAGACATTTGGGCTTGGGCTGGAGACCCTCCCTCCTCGCGGGGTCTCAGACCCTGGGCTCCCGCCCAAGCCCCCACATCTACACTGCAGTTTTATAGCCCCACAGCCATAGGCTGGAGCATCCATAGGGAAAAAATGGTGGGTGCTCAGCACCCACCGGCAGCCCCCCATCAGCTCCTCCCCTTCCCCCCAACCCTCCCACCTGCCAGCGGCCCTGCCGATCAGCACCTCCCCCTCCCCAGCGCCTCCTGCCTGCTGTGGATCAGCTGTTTAGAGGCATGCAAGAGGTGCTGGAAAGGAGGGCGCGGCGTGCTAGTGGGAGGGGCGGGAACAGGTGGGGTGGGAGCGGGAACAGGTGGGGAGGGGATGGAGGCTTGGGGGAAGGTATGGAGTGGGAGCAGGGCCTGGGGCAGAGCGGGGGTCGAGCACGCCCCGGGAAAGGACAAAGTTGGCACCTGTGCCCACAGCCCACAAGCCTGCATCAGCTGACCCGGGCCAGCTGTGGCCATGCCACGGGTCTTTTAGCACAGTGTAGACCTTCCCTAAGATGCAATGCTCCTGATGCTCCGTTTTTCCATCTACACACGCTGCAGACAGATGCTTTCAGTCAGTGTGACCCTTCTTGTACCAAAAAGAGCACAAAATGCCAGCCCTTCTGCTGAGTCCTTAAAGGTGAAGTACAAAGAAAACAAAAGCCTAATAGTTTTAAAGCTTAACATGCCACACCTTGGCCCCAGTGTGGCAAGGTACACAAGCACCTGTCTAACTCTGAGCGCACAAGTCGCCCCAGGAGCTTCAGTGGGACTGCTCACCGCTTAAAGTTAGGCATGGGCTTAAGTAGCTTCCTGAATCAGGGCCACAGCCTCATTGCTTGACCATGGCTGAATCATTTCCCTACTCTGTGCCTCAGTTTACCCTTCTGCAAAATGGGCATAAGAAATATTCCCAGGAGGGGTGCAAGGCTTACATAATTAGTGGGTTTAGAGAGCTCTGAGAGCCTCAAAATGAAGCTTGCCATAGAAGTGACTTGCCAGTGGTGCTGATTATTAATTAATTGAGGTTTTATGATTTGTTATTTATTGATGATGTGCATTGTGGGAGTGCCTCAGAGCCCCCGGCGTGGACCACGACAGCTTCGAGCTAGGTGCGCTATAAATGCAGAACAAAAGAGATGCTCCGTGTCCCAAAGAGGCGCTCGCTAGCAGGAGTTAGGCTGTGAATGGGCAACTGACAAAATTCACCCGGTGAAACAACCTGCAGCATAAAGACAACACAGGAGTGATAGTCGGGGTGGGGGCAAAACAAGAGGATCAGTTGGACTGTGGGAAGTAAAAATGATCTGTCCCCCTCTGCTAATGCCACCTCTGTGCCTCACCATGCGAACAATGTTTCCTCTCCCTTTTATTCTTGATAAAAATAACTGTTAGGTTTACAAGAAGCTGCACTATCGACCTCCCTCCTCCTTAAAATGCCAAGATTTTAGTTCTGCCGAGAACTTAACTTACCCTCCTTCCAGCCCAGGGGGGCATCTAATACAGTTGGACTCAAACCCTGTTTGCAGCCCTTGGCTATTTTGTTGTTTAAAGGGACAGTGTCAGGTTATTTAGAAAGAAGCAAAAAAAAAAACTTTGTAGAAATAGTAATAAATCTGTAGTGTTATGGCAGGACTCATCAGCTGGCGCTCTTATACTTTGTCTTATTTAGCATGCGAGCAAGCTTTAGTCTTTTGAAGAGAGATTTGTTAGTTTTGTTACTCAGTAGTCCTTTGACAGAAGCTGTGGTAGGTAGCATGATTTGCCCTCTGTATCTGAAGGCAATTCTTGGGACAAAATAGCTTCCTGGGGAACCAGGATTTGGCGTGAGGGCTGATCTTTGTGAAAGAGGCGATTGCCTGTGTGCAGTTTGTGACCGCCCCTGTTCCAGGACTTGTGTATGTGTGGAGATAAAGCAAGTCACACATAAAATACACCCAGACTCTGCATCATTGATTTCTCCACTAGCAAGCCAATCTGCAAGACCCCAGAATTCTGCCAGCCTTCCACAGAGGGGTGAGGATGGACACTGGGGTCAGAAGGGGTCACAGTGCTATGGAAGTTCCCTGAGACCCCTGTCAGGCTTGGGTCCCCATTGGGCAGGGCGCAGCTCAAGCCTCGAGGAGAGACAATACCTGCTCTGAAGAGTTTACAATCTAAAGACACAGACAGATGAATGAAATGTCCCTTTAAAACTCCCAGGGAAGATGCAGACCTTATTCCCACAAGGTGGTCTCTCCTATGCTTGGATATGCTGCCCTCAGAATAGGGTCAGAGGAAAATCTGTGGGGCAAATTTCCCATTCTTGCTTTTTCAAGGATTCCCTAAACTGGGGGTTGTGACCCTATGGGGAATTGGGGTGGGGGTAAAGTTTTGCAAACAACTGGTTCATTACATTTAAACATGATTTTTTTTAAAATGGCTATAACATAAGCCTTTTCATGGGGTGGCCCTTTAAGGCCACCATAGAGCTGTGACTTGTGAAGTCCAGCTAGCAGCTGAGTGTAACCTGCAGCCAGATTCATGCTAGCCACATAATTGTCGGCTATGTCTTGATTACAGACTTTTATTAGTCAGGTTGATTTCAGAGGCCGCGAGGAGCCAGACGGCTCCCGGGCAGAGTTTGCAATGCGGCTGGCAAGCAGGAGAAACTCATCCTCTCCTGACTCGAGCAGGACGCCAACGGTCAAAAGCTGCTCCTGATTTGGGGTGCTAAGCTTGAGACGGCAGCATTTCCAAAAATGTAGGGAGCCTCGTCCGAGAGGCACAGAGGAGGCTTGGAGAGAGCCCTGAATCCTTCTCCAGACTCTCCGCATTCATTTCTTTTTTTAAAAAGTAAAGCTCTGGCTCTTACTGTTGTGAAGAAAACCTTCCGAGCGTGACCTGACGTGTAACTCACGCAGCCATGTCCTCCTGCGTTTGCTGTGGACCCGAAACACTCTGCTGTAGCGGGGCCGGATCGCACCAGAATAGCCTCCCGGCACTTCTGCTGCATGGCCGATGACAAAATGGCATCCTTTGCACTGCGTGACCTTGCACGCATTGTACGTGTGAGGTCACGCCGCACGGAGGTTACTATTTTATACAGAAACAAAACGGCATCCCCCAGGCGGGTGCACGAAGGACACCATTTTATAGAGCAAAACAGCATCCAAAGAGTGTGACCTTGCTCGGAAAATATGTGCAGGGGCCACACCGGTGGGGGAAGGGTCATGCTGGGGCGGAGTACCTGCCCTTAAAATATCAGGACTGCATCACTGCTGGAGAGATGTGAAATTCCCTCTTCGTATCAACATGTGCTAACTCCGATGCCAATGCTGCACCACGCTTCAAGAGATGTGTGGACAGATGGGAGTGTCCAGAGGAGAGTAACAAAAAGATAAGAGGTTTAGAAAACCCGACCTACCAGGAAAGGTTGAAAAAATTGGCCATGTTTAGACTTGAGACGAAAAGGTGGAGGGGAAACATAATAAATCTTTAACTATGTGAAAGATTCTACCAGAGCAGAAGTTTCACCATGCCCACCGGGAGCAGGACAAGAAGTAATAGGTCAGTTTGCAGCAAGGAAGATTTTGGCTAGATATTAGGAAAAACTGTCTAACTCTAAGGATAGTTAAGCACTGGAAGAAGTTACCTAAGGAGGTTGTGGACTCCCCGTCCTCGGAAGTTTTTAAGAACAGGTTAGACAAACCCCTGTCAGGGCTGGTCTAGGTTTACTTGGTCCTGCCTCAGCGCAGGGGGCTGGTCCACGTGACCTCTTAAGGTTCCTTCCAGCCCTGCACTTCTATGATAGTTACGTACTTTGAGGGTGAAATATTTAAGAAAGAGGGAGGATCAGATTATGAAGATTTTATACCAGTATTCCCCAAATGTGGGCCACACCCCTGGCACGGCACGGGGGACTGGTTGGGAGATGGAGGCAGGCATGGAAGAAGTACTGTACAAATGAAGACGCATAGGGTTTTAACTACACTTGATGCAGTTGCAGGGAGCGGGAGGTTGTCCTTGGTACTGTTTTGCTGACGGGTGGGCTCGGCTTGGGAGATGGCTGCCTTAGCATCGCATTCGGGTATCTGAAGTTTGAGTCGCTCAGGAGACCGTGTTTGAAAACGTTGGTCTGATCTCCGATGATCTCACCTGGAATGCGTGGAGGGGAAATAAATACAAACATTGCAGCATCTCTTTTCCGGAGTGTAACGACGCTTTGAGGTGGCTTACGGAGTTAAGGATCTGAAGGCATTTGATGGGCTGAAAATGATGTTGTGACATCCGCCTGCTGACACTACAGAGGGAAGTGGTGTTCTAGGGGAATGGGGCAGGCTTGGAGTGAAGAGAACGGCAATATTGCGGCTGTTTGGCTTTCTGTGTGATACATAATTTAGGAGACAAAATGCAAAAGTCAGCTCAGCGGGGACTCGGGAGTTGATCTGGAAACGTGCAGGAGGGGAGACGCTGTCCCTTTGATTAGCTAAGTGCGGCGGAGGGATGACAGGCAACAGGAAGCAGTCAAAAGAGAATAAAACCCTGCTGCTCCCAGCCTCTGCAGACGCGCTTGGGCCTGGCCCCCACACACATGAATCGGAGAAGTTATTAGTTCATGTGCACGTGCTGCACAGAGGTCACCTCACTGAACCAGCCACAGATCCTTCTCTCTAACACCTTGTTAGAGGCTATGGGGTTACGGAGGGGCTCGCCTCTGCAGGAGAGGAGAGGAAAGCCACAGGAATTGATGCCAACAGGGAAGTAACTAACAAGACAGCTGCAGCGCGGTGGCAGGCGAGCACTGTATGGTGAAATGGCAAAGCACAGCTCATCGGGCCCACTGGGCAAGGGCCGTTTGGAGGGGCGCTGACTTAGCTCGCCGGGGCCCGCTGCCCTTCAGGTGGTGTTCTGGGGCATGGTGGGCATCAGGGAAAGTGGGAGACGGAGTAGGAGGGGACATGAGTGGAACACAAGGGGTGGGATCCTAAACGCAAGCGAAAAACAAAGTCCCGGATGAGAGTCTGAGCTGGAGAATGGAGTAGTCACAATAAATTCCCTGCCCTTCGCTAGGTGCTTTCGTCTGAGGATCTCAAAGCGCTTTACACGTCCTAATGGATTGAGCCTCGTAGCAAACCCACGGTCCGATTTCCCCCTCTCCCTCGGGGATACGGGTAGCTCCCTTCAGGGCTGGCTCTAACTTTTTTTGCCGCCCCAGGCAAAAAAAAAGAGCGCCGTCCCGCCATAACAACCCCCCCCCCCCCCCGAATGCCGCGCCACCTAAATGCCCCCCGCCCTACTCCCCGAGCGCCGGGTCGCCCAAAACCCCCGGAGCGCCAGGCCTCCGAACTCCCCTGAGCGCCTCGCTGGGCCGCCCAAACCCCCGCCCCCCCAAACCCGAGTGCCTCGCCGGGCCGGCCACCCCCCCAGAGCGGAGTGCTGCGCCGGGTTGGGCCGGGCCGCCCAAACCCCCGACCCCCCAGTGCCGCGCCGCCCAAACCCCCGCCGCCCCCTGCGCCGCACCGCTGAAGCCCCCGGCCTCCCCAGCGCCGCGCCACTGAAACAAAAAAAAAACCCTCGAGCTCCGCCCCGCCAAACAAAAATACCGCAAGCACCCCCTGCCACCCCAACATTGGCCGTCCCTTATAAGGTGCCGCCCCAAGCACGTGCTTGGTCGGCTGGTGCCTGGAGCCGGCCCTGGCTCCCTTTAATCCTTCATACATGATTTCACTGGTAGTTAGTAGTATCCAGCGAGGGGGGGAAAGTGGGGTCCCTGGCAGAGCTGGGAATAGATTCCATGAGTCCTGCCCCTCCAGCGGTGTCTGCTCCAGAGGGAACGCTCCTGCCCTCGCCCAGACAGTCCTGCTGCAGAGAGGCACAGAGAGAGAGCACAAATGGAAACGTGTCTGTTGACATCTTTCTTTCCCCATCACCAGGGAATGGGCAAAACGGTGCAGCTAAAATAACAGTCGAGTTCTGTTTGGGTCATGTTCCATTGAACAGAAGGAAAAGGCATCACGGTATGTACCTCAGAACAGTAGGCAAGGCAGACAGGAAGGCAGGCATGAAATCACTAGAATATGTCCATTAATCAACTGGGGATGCAAGAGCAAACCAGGACGTGTCACTCCTCACGCTGGTCCCTTTGCTTGGATACCCTGCAGCCTGCACCCCTCAGCTTTGGATTGTGTGGGATTGTTGTTGTTTCTTTGGTGTAAGCTTTTTGTGACAGGGACAGTGTCTTCCTGTGGATTTGTACAGCTCCCAGCACAATGGGCCCTAATCATCACTGGGGCCTTTGGATGCTACAGCAAGGCAAATAATAATGGGTGCAGTATAAATGCCCAAACGGTGAGAGTGCTATGTAGACAGATGGATAGACAAATAGATCTTGGTAGGCTGATCCTGATAGAGAGAGATGGAAAGATATAAAGCAGTGGTTCTCAATTGGGGGCACGGGTACCACTGGGGGTATGCAGAAGTAGGATTACCAGATTGCAACTGTGAAAAAACGGGACAGGGGGTGGAGGGTAATAGGCGCCTATATAAGAAAAAGTCCCCCAAAACAGGACTGTCCCTTTAAAAATGGGACAGATGGTCACCCTACGCAGAGGTCTTCCAGGGGGTACATCAACTCATCTAGATATTTGCCTAGTTTTACAACAAGCTACATAAAAAGCACTAGTCAGTACAAACTAAAATTTCCTACAGACAATGACTTGTTTATACTGCTCCATATACTGAAATGTAATCACATTATTTATCTTTCAATTGATTTATTTTATAATTATATGGAAAAAATGAGAAACTCAGCAATTGTTCAGTCATACTGCGCTGTGACACTTTTGTATTTTTATGTCCTATTTTGTAAGCAAGTAGTTTTGAAGTGAGGTGAAACTTGGGGGGAGGCAAGACAAATCAGACTCCTGAAAAGGGGTACAGTTGTCTGGAAAGGTAGAGAACCACTGATAGTATGTATGAGAGAGATGGATCGATCCTGAGGAATGGCTGGACAGATGAATGGACAGATCCTAAATCACAGCTGTCAGGAGACACTGATAACCTATAGGAAGGCTTCTCTCTAATGGCATTACTGGGTGAAATGGGAAGGAAGGTTGGAGGTGGGGAGACAGGAGGAAGTGATGCATTCCCTTTAGCTGATACAGTATGCATGTGCACAGCCAGTGCTCGCATAAACCCCAGCCAGGTGCAGTTATTAGACCCAGAAACTGGGTACTGAGGTACCTGGTTTGTTTCATTAGCATCCAGCACTCAGCCAGGGGCTGCCCTGGAACGGCAGAGCCCCTGAGGCTTTGCAGCAGCACTCTCTGAGCTCAAACCAGGCTGCAAGGGGTTGTGGGGGCAGCAGCCTTGTTTGTTTCCATTGGCCCAGCGAGCAGGGGTCATGTGAATTAAAACCAACAGCAATATTTACAGGCCAAAGGGGGCCGCTGGCCTGCCGCGTTCCCTTCCGGCCGTGTGGGTTTGACAGGCCCATCCGTCTACCCCGCCCGCTGCACTAGGCTCTATTGGAAGGCTGCATTATTGTCACAGAACAGAGCTATTTGGAGTCTGTTGCTACAAACGCTGCCTCTGGCTCAGTTCAGACATTGGGATGCAGAACTTGTCCCTGGCCGGCGCCTGCTAAGTAAACAATCCAGGGAAGGTGCCTTCCAGGCCAGGACGACTGTACCACCGAGCACCTCTGTTGCAATCTGCCTTTGCGGGACGGCCGCGGCCGCCTTTTGACTAGGAACTTACCTGATGCCCAGTTAGAAAGGCACTGAGTTGGTTGTGGGCTCTTAGCTCAGAGAACCAGACATCCTGGGCTCGTCAAAAGGTTGGAGACTCCTGCTGGCTGGCTGCTTCCTGGCGCCTGCTGGCAGTGGGCGGTGTTTGCCCATCTCTGGATGGCGCTGGATTCGAGAGCAATCGATGGCACTCAGCCTAGTGAAGGGCATTCCAGTGGGCTGGGTCTCAGCCAGTCTCTCCCTATATTTTATTGTTAACTGCATTTTGGAAGCCGAGGGAGCTGTGGGGAGGAGCCTAGCAGAGAGGGAGGGGATGTGGGCCACTGAACGGAGGAGTACCGTGCCACAAAATCACTGTGGGAGGATGTCCTGGCGTTGCACATTGTCACCTCTTGATTGATGCAATATAGCAGTGGTCCCTAACCTTTTTCGTCTGGCGGGTGCCAGATGACGAGCCACGGAGGACTGTGGCGGCGGACGAGCATCTGCCGAAATGCCGCCGACAAGCGGCAACAGCAATAGGCGTCGCCGCTGAAATGCCGCCAACGAGCAGCGTCATCCAGAGGCATCGCCGCCGAAAATCGACGACACTTCTGGATGACGCTGCTCGTCGGCAGCATTTCGGCGGATGCTCGTCCGCCGGCCAGTACGCGGGTGCACTTAGACGCATTGGGGACCCCTGCAATATAGCAACTCAGACATGGCAACATATCGGCAGGATACTGGGCTAGGGAGATTTTTATAGCTCTCCATAATTCTATCTATCCATCCATCCACCCCATCCTGGTTGCTTGCTATCCCAGTGCCCATCTCCTTATCCATCCTGACTGCTGGGAGGGTGGGTGGGATCTCCTTGATGCCACCTGCTTCCGTCCCTGGCTTATGGGGAGAACTGACCCTGATCACTGCACTCAGAATTCCCTGGACTGTGCCAGGAAGCACAAGGGAGTGCTTTGCGGAACGGTGCACCATGCGAGGGCAGGCAGAGGAAGAAACGCAGACCCCACCACAGTCCCACGTGGTGCCCCATGCTCTCGAGCTACAGGGCGAGCGTCTCTGTTTTAAAGCAAACCTTGTGCTGCCCAGGCTGCCCAGCCATCTTCATTACAATGTAAAGCCGATCGATTGACTGCACTTGTGGTTCAATATTTAAAATGTTCAAGAGACCAAATAACCAAGCTTGGCCAATGTATTGTGTAAAGACAAAGCAGCACAGTATGAAAAAGTGACATGCATTCCCCTCCTTTTGGGAATCAAATCTTATATTGCAGCATGTTACCATACACAAGAGGTGTGCTTCAAAAAGACGCCCCCAAAACTACCTCTCTTTGTACCAAACCCGATTACAACTTAGAAAGCATGGTATATGTCACCCAAGACTAAAATTCACCATCAGCTTTTTTACCTTGTTTTGCTGGTACCGTGGTGTACCTTTCCTTAGCTTTGTTTTGGATACCACATTCCAAGCCAGTTGCCTGTGAAGGTACCTCCCAACCTGTACTAGGACATAGAACGAATGTATTTTGCCTTTGACAGGTTTTATATTTGCTAATGCCAAAAGCTGTGTTTAGTTCTGCAGCCTTTTGAGCAAAGTGAACAGAACTGTGGAGAAGACACAGTTTAATTTGGGGAACACAACTGCCCCCAGGCTGGGTATAATACACCGTTAATATGGTAAGTCCTACGCCCAACATATATATTATGGCTAACAGGCACCAGGGCGCTCATTCTGCAAAGCTGAACAGGGGAGAGAGCGCCCCCTATTGATTCACTTCCTGCAGCACCTGGTGGAGAGGCCCCCTTATAAATAAATAAATAAATGGAGATATCCCATCTCCTAGAACTGGAAGGGACCTTGAAAGGTCATCAAGTCCAGCCCCCTGCCTTAACTAGCAGGACCAAGAACTGATTTTTGCCCCGGATACCTAAGTGGCCCCCTCAAGGGCTGAACTCACAACCCTGGGTTTAGCAGGCCAATGCTCTGCCTCTTGCTACTCTGCTGTCTTCCTGCCTGGATTTGTACAGCCCGTGGGCTGCGCGAAGAAAGATCGCTGGAACAAAGCAAACTCTCCGAGAGTTAATCCACTAGCGGTGTTCCTTTGTGTCTGAGGCCATTAATTCAATCCTCTCCATGACCGCGGGATTGGAACAGTAAAAGCAAGGATTGATTAGGACATGATCTAGGCAGTAAACATGGGCAGTGATAAGCTACAGAACAGGTCTTGTAAGCAGCGGGGCGAGCAACCTCTAGCTGGCCTCAGGTGTTCAGGGGAGGTAGCAGAGATCCCTGATAGGGTGCTTGTGTGGGCTGTCCGCACAGGCCAGGGGGAGCTGAGTGATGAAATACAAGGATATTTGTGACCACATGCAGGTGCAGGAGGATGGACCAATGGCTAGAGTGCGAGACTGGAACTCAGGATACCACTCCGCTCTGCCACAGCCTTCCTGAATGCAAATCTTTTACACTCTGTGCCTCAGTTCCCCGTCTGTACAATGGGGATAATAGCACTGCCCTGTCTCATGGGTGGCGCTGAGAGGATAAGCATATTAGAGTGTGAAATACTCACTACTGTGGGAGCCATGTAGGTACTAGGTACCATGTGGGCAAGGTGAGCATGCTTGTGAGAGAGGGGAGCAGCCGTCATCTGGGATCGAACCAGGGGCCTTCTAGAGTTCATGCTGAAGGATGACCCCCCCCCCCCAGCTGACAGTTGAGGCAGAGTCACAGTCTGTGGGACAGACACATGACAACACACACTGAACAGCGTGTTACAAGAGGCTGTGAGCGGGGGTGTGCACATGTGCAGATGGCAGTGTTTTTGAGCAAGTGTGAGCACATGAGGGGTGTGTGTGTGTGTGTGTGTATGTCTGTACAACATATCTCTGGGAACCTGTCAGGCAGGAATTCAGTGGCCTTTAATAGCTATCCTTTCCGTTCGTTCTCAGTGGGCACTCGTTTAAAGCATGAACACCGCTGCCCATGTTCCTAGACGAAGTGGCTTTAATGCAGTGCACTCTGAAACCTTTGCTAGCAAACTCATTTGCTTTATGAAAGCTCCAATTTGCTCCTTAAAAAGAAGCTGCTGTTCTCTATTTTGTTAAGGAATAAGCGGTGAAATTCCATTAGCAAAGTATTCGGGGCAGGGGAGAATTAAACAAACCCATTGAGATGGGAGTTAGGTTGTGCGGGGGGGGGGGGGGGGGGGGGAGTGGAATGTACCATTGAGAGCATGGAGGATTTCAGATCCTTCATATGCACCTAGTGCTAGTGCAGTAATGGGAGATGCCCCAAAAAAGATTTGTGAAGACAGGGTTTTCCTCTGTTTGTACAGTGCCTGGCGCAATGGGATCCTGATCCAGACTGAAGCCCCTGAGCGACATCACAGTACAAATAAATAATAATTAATGGCAATAGTTGTTGGTAAATGCTAAAAAATGGTGTGTCCCCCCCCCATATTTTTAAATAATAATAATTATGGTATCTCAGCACATTTTATAAGGGCATCTAGCAACTACAATGTAGCTATAGGGCTGTCAGCTTTTCCATTAGAAACTCTGGGCCCAATTCAGCAAAACACTTAGGTACACGCTTAACTTCCAGCACGTTTAAGTGGTTTGTTGAATGAGATGGACATAAGCCAATGTTTAATGTTAAGTACGTGCTTTACTGAATCGGGGCCCCTAGTATTCATGGATTTAGACGTAACAAAGCTCATAAAATGCACTTTAACTGCTCAAATTCATGTCTGTATCCCTCGTAATAATACGCAGCACTTTTCATCACTCCATCTTAAAGCATGGTACAAAGGAGGTCAGGCATTGTTGTCCCCATTTCACAGAGGGGGAAACTGAGGCATAAAGCGGGGGGAAAGTGACTTGCCCAAGGTCACCCATCCATTAACATAATTTGAAAATCGTTTCTAAAAGAAATGAAAGATAGAAAAGATCTCTTGGGTGGCATTTAATTCTTCCCTCCTTTGACGATTCAGCCTCAGTCCTTAGCATAGTCTCCAGGGTTTTGTGCAATCCAGTTTTAAACTAATCAAATGATGGAGCTTCTCCCAGTTCCCTTAGTCTCATGGAGCTCACCAACACCTCCCTTTGATAACAGTTAAGAAATAACACGTAGTTTGGGAAGGAAAAACCTTCCTCTTCATATGTTGGAAGTTTGAATTTTTCTGGGGGCAGTAGGAGAGGTAAAGGGTCAAATGGTGCTTTTTGCTTTGAACGCCACTTAAAAGGCCTGCTCTGACTAACCATTACTAGCAATACACAGTAGATTTTACTAGAAACCGAGCCAAAGCTGGGAGAGTAGTTGCTTCTGAAAAGAAATCTGATTGTCCCTGTTAACTAGCAGAAGCAAACATCAACTTGCATCTCTAGGGAAACCCAGATTGAACACAATGGGACTGGCTTTTACGCAGTGCCTTTCATACTTAGGGTATCTCAATCAAAGCATTTTACAAAGCAACAGTCGGTGACTGCGCGTTGGCAAATGCAGCAGCTGTTCTGTGCGCGACAATAGCTTTGTTCTTCTGGCTCAGCTCAGGGGTCCTTTTGACTTCAGTGGGAATTGTACAGGCAGAAGGCTGGTAAGGTCAGGACTCAAGTGTAGAATCAGTCTAGACTCTGATGCGTCCTCTGCCCCGAGGGCAATGTCCTAGGCTTTGCCTTTGCAGCAGGAAAGGATTTAGTGACTTACTTCACCTCTAACTTGTGAGGAATGGTCAAGCCATCTTCAAGCCCATAGGAGCTTCCAGCATCTAGATTCCGCAGTAAATGGTGCTTGACAGATATGGACATTGAATCAGTATTAGTCCCAATTCCATCCCCTTTGCACTGCCTGTGAGAATTCCCACAGCATCAGAGAATTCTCAGGTGGTGTAAAGGCAGCATGGTCTCTAACTGTGTTTGTACAGTGCCTAACACTATGGCGACCCGATCTCAGTTGGGGCCTCTAGGTGCCACTATAATACCGACAATAGATACAGGATGGGGCAGTTCTTTGGAGACGGGCCTGCTGACGTGTGGGTTCTGTGCTGAGGACATAAGTGGGGGGAAACACAAAGAAATAACGTGACGCTGTTTCCTGTAGTGGAATGCATGCGTAGTTCATATCAAGGGAATAAAGGCTTTGCTGAGACAGAGGTAGAAAACCCAGTGGTCGGAAGGACTGGTTGGGGAGCGTTAAGAAATAATTGGACGACACACCGAGGAAGGAATCACGAGTACTGAGGAATCATTGTACATGAGACTCTATCCACCTATGATGATTAAAGGGAAACCTCAGCTCATTATATAGTGTATCACAGCTTCCTTCACGCCTTTACGGGTACGTCTACACTGCAATAAAAAACCCACTGCGCCGGGTGTCAACCGACTCCGACTCGCAGGGCTCCAGCTGCAGGGAGATAAAATTGCAGCGTAGACATTCAGGTTTGGGCTGCCGCCTGGGCTGTGAGACCCACCCCCCCTTGAGGGGTTTCAGAGCCGGGGCTCCAGCCCAAGCCCCAGTGTTTACACGGCAATGTGTAGCCCCGTAGCCCAAGCCCAAGTCAGCTGCTCCGGGCCAGCCCGCAGCTGGGCCGCGGGTCTTCTATTGCCGTGTAGACGTTGCCCATCCCTAGGGACATGGGAATGAGCCGTGCTGCTGCTGCACCCTGGGGAACTGTAAGGTAACAAGCCCTCGTTGATCTGAATAGGTTCCCCATGAGCAGCACTGCAATGCTGACCCTCCGGGCTGCTGGGCTGCAAGGGGGTCACCCAGCTGTGCTGAAGCAGGGCGTTAAATCCCCCTGTCGTGGACGGCCCCACCCATGCTCCTCCCCGAAGCCCCCTCCTGCTTGTATCGCCCTTGGCCCCTGCCTGGGCAGGCTGCTCCTCTTCACTGCTGCTGGGGTTAGGGCGGCTGGGGGCACTGGGGCTGGGGGCACCGCCCGCCCTGTCCTCGGGGGCCGGGGAGGGCCACATGCTGCCCGCTCGCCTGCCCTGCGCTCCCTAGCCTCCCCCAGCCGGTAGTTCACCCACCGCCCATGCCCACTGTGTAGTTGGTGCTGTCATGGGACTCATGTGAGCAATTTCCTTTAAGGATGATTAAAAGGTTGAAAAAACAGGGCATGTTCAGTCTTGAGAAGAGAAGACTGAGGAGGGGGGACCTGATAACAGTCTTCAAATCTGTTAACGGCTGCGGGAATCCATTGTTTCCATGTCCACTGGAGGTAGGACGAGCAGCAAGGGGTTTAATCTGCAGCAAGGGAGATTTAGGTTAGATGTTAAGAAAAACTTTCTAACTCTCAGGATAGTTAAGCTCTGGACTAGGCTTCCAAGGGAGGTGGTGGAATCCCCCTCACTGAAGGTTTTTAAGAACAGGCCGGACAATCACCTGTCAGGGCTGGTCTAGGTTTACTTGGTGCTGCCTCAGGGTATGGGGTGGGACATGACGACCTTTTGAGGTCCTTCCAGCCCTCCGTTTCTATGGTTCTCTGATGGTTGCTAAGATCAGGAGGTGTCGTTAACAGTGCTCTGACTTTACCAGCCCACCCTGCATTATGCCCAGCCCATCCACGTGATTAAGGTGAACGGTGATGGACATCGCCGAAGAGGCTAGAACATACCAAGTGACGGTGATGGCTCCGGCTGCAGCAGAAATGCAGCATTTTGGATCTGTCCTTCCTGTGTAGCCATAAAGCCTTTCGATGCTTAGCTTATGGACCTGTGACATTCAGCACCAGTTCCCCAAGGAGAGTCAAATGAATGCTCCACAGCCATGTACATGTATCTGTTGAGCTTCCCAAAAGGCACTGTGTGGAATTGTGTGCCCAGCAATTAATGACCCATTCTGCTGGGTTTTACGGGTTCCAGTGTGCTGCCTCCTTGGAAAAATTTGGCCCCTAAAGCCCCTATTCTATTGGCTAATCAAGGCATCTAACTGCTGCAAGTTGAATTGTTTTCCTGAAATTACCATGGCAGGTCTCCAAAAGACAACACCTAGGCCACTGGAATCCAGGGAGGCCGGACGTTGCAGGGTGGTACTTCCAGAGCAAAGGTGGTTTATGGGCATTGTGATCCTTCCCCCAGCAACGGCATTTTCTGCTCTGTCATCCTGACTTTTCTGGTTTCCTTTACCAGACTGTTTTGGGAGAGAAAGGGCAGTCCAAGGCTTTCTCCTGGAACTGATGAGCTTCTGATGCCATCTAGAGTCTCTTCTGCAAATGGTTAGCCTCCAGGACAGACACTGTCCTGCTATTATTTTATTTTATTTAGGGCATCAGTTCTTGTTTATTATAAGATGGTTTTAGAGGCCCAATGGTGCTTTCTGGCTTGTTATGAACAATAGTACCGGTGGGAGTAATACCAGGTTTGACTTGATTATGTGCTATATAATTTCCATTCTGCAATAAAATTCAGCCCCTTGGGTGGGATGGACAGCAAGGAAACAGTGGCATGTCCGGGGTGATTAAAGTCATTCAGCCTTCAGCCCCGTGTCTCATAACTCCAACATCACCCGAGGCGAAATCACTCAGAAATGCATTGCCCTGTCCTATTGCCGGTGGATTGGGAGCACAACCTCTCTCCCATTTAGCTGCTGTTTCAAAATAACATAACTTGCCAGGGGCCTGAGATGACTCAGGCTGGTAATGGGATATAAAGACTCTGACCCGCAGGTCACCCGTTCGAATGTAGCCAAGGTCAGTAGTGAGCTGAAGATGTTGCTGGCAAGGGGGCTATTCAGTGGCACAACCCATGTGGAAATAATTGGTGCACTTCCCACTGGCAACAGCTGATCCCCTTCAGAGTGATCTTGAGAGAGAGGCCAAGGGCTGAGCAGCTGGGGTGTGGCTGTACCTCACCCCTACAAGGGAGACCTTCCAGGGTGGTAGAGGAGACGCCTGCAACGAAGCTGCCTCTTCCGTGAGTAATAATAACAATACATAGCTCTTATACCGTGCATGTTACCGGTAGATCTCAAAGGAGGTCAGTGTTGTTATCCCCATTTTACAGAAGGGTAAACTGAGGCACAGAGAGGCGCAGCAGCTTGCCCATGTTGCAGAGCCAAGACTAGACCCCAGATCTCCTGAGTCCCAGGCTAAGTTATCTCCACTAGACTATACTGTGACCAGGATCGCCAAGGGAGCTACAGGGAGTTAGGCATCTGACTCCCTGTGACTGTCAATGGGAATTGGGAGCCTTCATTGCCCTTTGAGCCTTTGGAAATCTCCTCCTGGGTTTTTAAGTGCAACAAATCCAGCCCTTCTGATCCCCATCCATGCATGAGCCGCCCCGCCCACTGACCCAGCCGAGCCGCCAACTAGCAAGATCTGCAGTGGCTCCCCATTCCCTGCTTTGGCTACGGTAACATGGCAACGATCCTCTCATAGCGGGATTGCTCCGATTCCTTTGAGACAAGGCACGTCCTTTGGCATTGCCAAGCCTGACCAGGAAGCCTCGCCACAGGTGGTTGGCTTCACCTGCCATCCGCTGGCCACGTCTGCCTTATTTGGGCAGCCTGGCTTCCATGTCTTGGTAATGATGCTCAGCCTGTTGCCTCTTTAGATTCGTTATCGCCAAGAAGAACTCCTTTGCCTTGGTTCTCTCCTTTACCCACATGTGCTCCTATCTCTCTGTGTAACACCCACATCTCCCCAGACTTCCTTGGCCTTGCTCTTAGCCTCTGCTCCATCCTGCCCCTGGGGGCTCAGTGCTGCCCAAATCTTACATGCTGCTGGCAGCAGGGCATCTGCTATCAAAACAGGGGCCTTGTTGTTCATTTGGGGCTGATTGTTTGCAGGACGTTTTCAGCAAAACAAGACCCAGATCAGCTGATGGGTATGGTTTACTGATCTCTAGCTTTGAGCCAAATGCACTCTTGGTATAAACATGTGCAACTCCTATGGAAACTTTTGGGCCAAACTGACTTGAATATTCAGGGCCTCCTTGCTGGCGCGGGGAGTGGGTCTGTTTCATCTTCCACCCCCTTAACCCATCCAGTTAGTGGCTCTGCATGGCCCCGCCCCTTGTTCCTTTCCGTGTGGGCCTGATTCTTCTTTCTGTGCACTGGAGCGTAAATCAGGAGGAATCTATGTAGTCACACCAGTGTAAAACCGGTGCGAGTGAGAGAAGAATCAGCCCTGCATGTGCAAGTGACACTTACCTTGCACACTCACCGAGTGCCGGATGGGTGCAAGTTACACTGCACTGCCCTTACACGAATTTCACAGACTAAATACACCCTCCTCCGCTTTTTTTTTTTAGCTGATGCAGCAGTTTAGGTCACTGTTGAATTTGGTCCATGATTGAGCACATTTCCAGTGCTTGGGCAGTGGGTGGGGGGAGGTCTGTGGTCACCAGGGCAGAAATCTCCAAGGCCTCATGCACAGGTGGGACCCAAAGCTGCTGGAGTGGAGGGGCTCCCCCACCAATCCCTGTGTTCTTCGCTCTCTGCTCCCAGAGCCAGCCAGGGAGCTGCAGGGCTGGCAGGGGGAGCCAGGCCCCAGGAAGGCTGCTGGCGTTGTTTGTCTTGCGCCTGGCCCTGATGTTGGAGGGAGAGAGGAGGATTTGCTTCCCTGCTTTCTGAAACTGACTCAGGTCACTGCCCCTACCGCGCCTGCTAGTTTTCTTCCCTGTGTCCTGACTCCCAGCAGCCTGCGAGCCTCCAGAATGCAGATCCACACTCTTGTCTCTGCTGGGGCCAGCGTCTCTGTGGTCAGAGCCACCAAGAACCACTGAGGCTAGACCTAAGAACGGCTACGGCTGCACTTACGGCTGTAGAGGACAGGCACCACCCTGCAAAGAAAGGCTGCATCCACCCTTGTCACTGCAGGGGGGAGCGGCCAGATCCTTTCTCTGCTGCCAGAGCCTTTCACTGCGACGGGGAAAGGCTCTGGTAGCAGGACACTACACTGCTAAAAGTAGCAGTCTAGACATGGGAGCACGGCTTGGGCCTGTAGAAAGCCATGTAGCGTGTATACCCTGGGGTTAGAAGAATGTACCAACTGTCTACACTGGTATTTATACCCATGCTAGCTGGGCACACGGTGTCTGCACTCTACACGTCGCTGTTAAGTGGAGACATACCCTACGATATTCAAGTGACACCCCCGTGCCCTCCTCCCTGTGCCGCCTGAATGCAGATGAGAGTTTCCCAGGGCAGCCCTGCCCTGGCGTTCTCTCTTTTTGATCTATCATTTTATTTTGCCACGCGCTCCCTGCCTGATGAGTCCCTCGGCACATTCACAGGCACCGGCTGCCCTGATTTAGGATCCCTCTGACCCGTCCGCATCCCCTGCTACCACTTGCTGCACAAATTTATTTCCTCGGTAGCAAAACCTTTCGTAGAGTTGGTTTGATTCCATGATTAATTAAGCTCTCAACAGAAATGAGGTTGCTCCCTGCAGCCACAGTTATAAATATGAGCAGATTAATGGGTCCTGGGTATATTAGATGGTCACTACCAGCCTGCACCCGGGATAGTTCGTCTCAGCTGTAATCCAAGGAGTCCTTGAAGATGAGCTTGTACTAAAAAAGCTGCTAAACTGGCGCAAATTGTTTCCGCTGAAAACTACGGCCTTGTCGACACCAAGGAAATTTGCATCGGCGCAAACCACTAATGTAAACAGGTCGCGTTAGTGCAACATGTACTGGCGCAGTTTGATCCAGAAGCATGCCAAAGTCCCACCCGCATGCATTTCCTTAAGGGACCATGGTGCAGGAGGACAGGTGCTAGGACACTTGAATTCTATTCCTGGCGTGGCCACTGACTCACTGTGTGGCCTTGGGCAAGTCACTGCGCTGCTCTGTGCCTCAGTTTCCCCTGCTACCCTTTATCTGTTTAGATTGCAGGCTCTTTACGTTGGGATTGTCTTACTATATGTATGTGCAGTGCCTAGCATGATGGTGCCCTGCTCATTCTGTAGGTCCTACTGTAACATGAATAAGAGTGGACACCAGGCTTGCAAACCTCCTTGACACCCTGCTTGGAACTGGGTCAGGTTCTCTCTCAACCACCTTTCAGGCTTTCAGCAGCCTCCTCGGCCAACATGGCATGGCTGCTCTCTGCTGGTGGAGTGATGAGTCCCTTCCTAATTAGCGCTCTCCCTTCATCCTGCTGTGGCTGCAGAGCTGGTTTAATTGCTGTCCCGCTTGTTAGCACATTCTCCATTATAGAATCATAGGACTGGAAGGGACCTCGAGAGGTCATCTAGTCCAGTCCCGTGCACTCAAGGACATCTGAACTGGCATTTTGACCGTTTGCGCGTGAGAGGCGCTGGACCGGGACCTTAAAGGGCAAGTGACATAATATTTTAGGGTAAAATCTTGCAGCGTGTGCGTGGATCAGGGCCCTCTTCTGGGTGGAATCAAACTGCTCAGCGACTAATCCTTTACCATAGCTTCTTAGTGCAGATGAGGGATACCAGATGAATGTACAGCTGGACTCGTTCTCATGGGATGCTGTTGCCAGTTAGATGCACAGAAGAAGCCATTTGCAGTGCACAACGACAGGAAGTTGTCCTGGACCTGCAAAACCCACGAGCGATGCTGCATCTTCTCAAGCCCCATCTCTTGGCACTGTATTTATTAACCATCTACACTTCCACAGACCTCTCTCTCGTAGAGCACGCTGGTAATGCAGCCCTTCAGAAATACATCAGCAACCCGCCCCCTCTTGCAGTGAATGACAGCCTCGTCTCCGTTCCCATTTCTTATCCTACATGTTAGAGAATATTCTAGCAGAGCTCACTGGTCACTGAAACAGTGGATAGCTGTAAAGTTTCCTGCAGGGGCTCTCCGAATCTGAACTGCAGTGCATTTGCCCAGCGTATTGGGGCTAACACTTTGCAATCACTGATGGGCTAACAAAAGCGTAGCATGAAGTGATTGGTTTGTCTAACGGTGAGGCCAGCGCTTTGCTCCAGAGGTCAGCGCTATGATTTAAGCCAAACTCTCTGTGCCATAGTGGAGATGAAGGATGCCCTTTTCATCACTCTCCGATTGCCTGCCAACTCGCCTGCAATAATAACTAATAATAAATCTACACCCCCTCCCTGATTTCCTTCCTTCTGCCGGAGCGGCCGGGGAAGAAACCCCAATCCAAGCCCACCTGGGGGAAAGCTGTGGAAAGAACGCAGTGCTCAAAGCGTCTCTGATCCCAGCCGTCTCCTTTCATACAAAAACATTGTTGATGGATAGCGCAAGAGGGGAAAATACAATAGAACACGTAGGTAGTTGCATTACTCCAGATCTATCCCTTCTGCTTTGATTCTGGACTCAATCAGCCCTTTTTTCTCTCTCTCTCTCCTCTCTGGGCTTTCTCTGTCTTTCATTCACTTGGTGTGATGATGTGGGAATTTTCTGTAATATTTTTCTGAATGATATGCATGGCAGTGACTTGCATGACTAGGGATTGCTGCCCAGTGAGTGCAAAAGAGGTAGAATGATCCTGAACCAGAGCAGGAGACAGGCAGTGGGTTACAGAACTGTCTGGGCTGGAATGAATGGGTCGCTAAAGGACTGCCTTTGAAACCAACCCACACCAATGGAGGATCTGAAAAGACAATGGGAGCCCTAAGGACTCCGGCAGGTGGAATTCAGGGGTCTCTGCCAGAGGAAGTCTGTGGGTGGAAAAGGGCCAAGTGGCTGGGATAAGAGCTGGCTTTTGGACGGACTTAGCTGTTCCCATTGGGGACAGACAAAGAGACGGCGGGAGAGAGCCACAAATGGATCCCACAACAGCTTGGCTGGGTGGAGCACTGGCTTGGCCTAGTGGACTATGTCCACTTTGCTTCTCTGTGCTAACACAGGGACTTCCCGATGCTGAGTTCCAAGGAACCCTACTCTGTTCGGAAAAGGCTGCCTGGTATCACCGCAAATATTTGCGGAGCTGCGTTGGCCCCTGAGGAGTGTGTCTGACCAGGAGTCTGTCTCAGTTGGACTCACTGGCTACAGCTCACGGTGGAGGCTTCATCTCAGTGGTGTTGGAGCTCCGTGGCCTGAGGGACAGTGGGACCGGCACACCGAAGAGGGACTGTTTAAAAGCTGGATTCTTTTCTCAAAGGTGAAACATCCTCCAGTGTGTGGCCGGCAGTGCCCAGGGACCTACGGCCCCCTGGACAAGAGTGGGGAGGGGGCTGCAGGCAGTGGAGATGCTCAGAACATTTTCAGCACAACAGTTATGTGGGAACGTGGCAGTTTGACGGGGGGGAAGGTTGCAGGAAAAAATGGAAACGTTTTGACTCTTATATTTTGTTATAATGTTATTTTAGTATCATATTTATATAGCATGAAATGCTGGTTCCTGACAGCTCCAGTAGTAACGCTTCAGGGCCTGATTCTCCATTGTCCCGCACCCAGTGCAAAGTGAGTGTGAAACACTAGCAAATCGGAATGGTGGCACCTCACTCCCACTTTGCACTGGTGTCAATGGCTACAAGAGATGCAGGGAATGGCGGATAAGACGACCCGTCTGTGCCTTTCAGCTCTTCCCTTATAACACTCTGGTTCTGTCTCGTCTCTTCCTCTTTCCCGCTAGCCCTCTGCAAAGTGATCCCAACCTGCGTTGCACTTTCCACTCCCATGCACGGTTTTTTACAAGCGTGCCCCATTGGAGAGCAGCGATGTTTAGAAATAAAACAGCCCTTATGTCCCAGCTCATGGTTTGCTCTCACTCCATCTGCAGCGGTGGAAATTCCTAAGTGTTGAGGGGAGGGGAGGTGGGGAGTAAAGATGCAAAAGAGGAAGTAATTAGCCCCGTTACTTGAAGCAAGAGATTACACAGCCATGCAAAGCAGCCAGCGATTTCCAAGGGTGCCTTGGGAAACCGGCCACACTCAACAGCTCACTAATTCCCTGGTGCTGCCCTTCCCCGAGATGCTTAGCTTCTAAACGGAGCTTTGCAGATAACCATGGGGCGCTTGAGTGGATCACAGCTCCAATAAAGGGAGAGGGATAATTGTCGGCTCCGGGCCAGATCCCTGCCTGCACCGGCAGGGGAAAACGTTCTGTATGTCTGACGGGACTCACTCCCTTTGCTGCATGTCTTTTGGGGTCATACTAGTTTGCAGGGCTTTTCCTTTTCTGCTGTCACAACCTCCCCTCTGGGAGGCTTTGCCTTGCACCCAGGAGTCATTGAGCCCTATATTTTGGGATGGAAGGGACTAGGGATTTGCTCCCTTCTGTATGCACAAGACCCCAAAGTCACCCCCCACTGGGACCCTTCTCCCATTAGCATCTCAATGTACCACATTAGAGCCTGGATTCCACCACGCCTTGCTAGCGAGAGCAGGAACTGCATGTTGGCACCAGCAAGGTGATGCACCGGGCCTGGCTCTCTGCACTGGGGCCTTGGCTATGCTGGGAAAGCCGCACCAGCTTACCTGAGCCAATTCCTAGGGTTGCCAACCCTCCCGGTTTGGCCGGGAGTCTCCCAGAGGTTACTGAAGCCAAACCAGGAGATTTTAGGCCGCTAAAAGTCCGGCGGCACAGTGGGGCTAAGGCAGGCTCCCTGCCTGCCCTGGCTCTGCGCCACTCCCAGAAGCAGCCAGCATGTCCGGCAGTGGCTCCTAGGCAGAGGTGTGGCCAAGGGGTCTTCGCACGCTGCCCCCACCCCGAGCGCCAACTCCGCAGCTCCCATTGGCTGGGAACGGGGAACTGCAGCCAATGGGAGCTGCGGGGGGTGGTGCCTGCAGGCAAGGGCAGCGCGCAGAACCGCCTGGCCGCCCCTGAGCCTAGGAGCTGCTGCCAGACATGCCGCTGCTTCCGGGAGCCACTCAAGGTAAGAGCCGTCCGTCCGGAGCCTGCACCCTACACCCCCTCCAACATCCCACCCCCTGCCCTGAGCCCACTCCTGCACCCCAACCCCCTGCCCCAGCCCTGAGCCCCCTCGCACACCCAAACTCCCTGCCCCAGCCCCCTCCCACACCAAACTCCCTCTTGGAGTCCACGCCCCAAACCCCCTCCTGCACCCCAACCCCCTACCCCAGCCCTGAGCCCCCTCCCACACCCAAACTCCCTGCCCCAGCCCGGTGAAAGTGAGTGACAGTGGGGGAGAGCAAGCGACGGAGGGACAGGGGCTTGGGGAAGGGGTGGGACAGGGGGGCGGGACAAGGGTATTTGGGTTTGTGCGATTAGATAGTTGGCAACCCTACCAATTCTGAATCCTAGATAAACTGGTGCAAACCCTACTATTCCTGGCTCTGCCAGAGGACATTGGGCAAGTCACTTTCCATTCTGTGCCTCTGTTTCCCTTTTGCCGGTTAAATTATAAGCTCTTTAGAGCACAGCCTGTCTGTCTCTGACTATCTGTATGTATGGTCCCAACTGCAGTGGGGCTCTGCTCTCGGTGCGGGGCCCGTTGGTGCGACTAGGGGCGGGATGAAAGGAAAGCCAAAGCTCAGCAGATGCAGCATGGGCTTCACCAAGGTAGGTGGATGTGCTGAGGTCCAGAGGCCCTGCCTGGAGTGTGAAGAGGTAGATATTGAATGCAGTGGTGCAGAGATACCCTTTTGGGGTCTGATTCCAACCCTTTGACTTTTTTGGATCAGGTCTTCAATTGTTAGGCAAACTCCTATGGAGAAGAAAGGACCTCAGGAACTGGCCCTGAACGTCGGCTCCACAGATATTCTCTGAACTGTGTGAATTCTGTATTTCAAATACACTAGGGACCAGATCTGTAGGCCCAGTGAAGTCAGGCACTTGGGGCGGGGGATGAACAGCCTAACGACACACACACACAATGTGAAGTCGCCGGAGCTACGCTGATTTACCCCAGCTGAGGATCTGGCCCTCTTTCTGTCTAGTGGAGGGCACAGCTCATAAAGAACGGCAGCTGGATGCGTAGATCAGCACAACAAGGTTGTAACTTTGCAGCTGCCACAGTTTAATTAGCCACAACACGTGAAGCTTTGTGTAGCCGTCAAGGTCACTTTCTCAGCTCTGCGGGTGCAAACGTTGTATCCCCCAGTGGAAATGCTTCTGGGTCAATTATAAAGAACACAGACAGGCCACACATTTGGTCTTGATTTGCATTAGACAGCCAAAATAGCAGGGTCAGTTGGCACAGGGATTTAGAAGCCTTGAAATATCACCCGGCAATGCCTCTGGCTTCTCCTCACTGAGAAATGGGCAGTTTCCATTTGCACTCCATTCGCGAAGTAATAATCACTCGAGCTGGTTGGAACCCAGTGACAGGCGTGCCGTGAAAAACACCTTGTGTTTTTTCAAAATAAAAGAAGTTTCGGTGCACCTTGAAAAACTTTGCAACCAAACCACAAGCTGCTCTGACATCATCATTTTGGCGTTTCCATGGCAACTTCCCTCTGAGGATCTCAAAGCTCTTTGCAAATGGGATTGTGATTTTTTTCCCCCAGCAGAGAGCAGTTGCTCTATTCCGTTGAAGTCAGTGGGGCTGCTCTGATGAGAGGTGGCACTACAGTGGGAGAAAGAGGCTCACAAGCTGGCCTGAAGTAATCCTCGCACCCTTTACCCCCTTGCTGAGGTTTGGGATTGTCATCGCCTGTGCTTTACAGATGGGTAAACTGAGGCACAGATGTCAAGGCTAATGACTTGAAAAGTGGTCACTGATTTTTGGGGTGCCTCCGTTTGTGAGCACCTGGCTTGGGGAGAAGGGTCAGGCTTGTTGTAAAGGGACTGGACTGGGAATCAAGAGATCTGGATTCTGTTCCCTGTCTGCCATTGCCACTTTGGGCAGCTCCCACAGTCTATCTCCCATCCGTCATAGCACCAGTGTTGGGAAGTTAATTCCGTAGTCTGTGGTCACGGGGGCTATAGAAACATCACTAATGAAACTTGAGACACCCTGGGCCTGATTGTCAGAGGTTCTCCCTGCTAACAGCTCCCACTGGCTGTTGAAATTAACTGCTAGCCTGTCGGCATCTGGCCAGGACCAAAGCCAGACCTGCTTCTCTCTTGGCAGGGTCCTCTGGCTCTTCCCAAACTCCCCTGGACACGGCAGGCGCGGGCCTGTTGTGTTTTGCTCATTGGCAACCGCCACTTCATCGACATGCCACTTGGCTCCAGCCTGGCACCTGCGCAGGCTCGAAAGCGGCGTTAGCTGCCTGAGGAGAAGGTTCCTGGGCAGCTGTCTACGTTGGCATCGAAGATAGGTCCCAGTGAGAGGCAGGCCTGGAGAAGGGAATTAAGGGAAGGGCTGGTAGGGGATGTACCTGCTTCAGTACCTTTGATACAGACTGGATCCAGCCGGATCCCATCCCAAACTGCTAGCCATGGTCCCTGGGAGTATCGGTGCTTTCTCTGTCAGCAATCTCAGAAAAACCAGTCTGGTTAAGGGTCCTTCCCCCCAGTCCCCACATTACCATCATGTATATCTCAGTGCCTCACGACAGAGACGGGAATATTATCAGAGTCCCAGCATAAGAAGTGGCTTCCAATCATAGAATATCTGGGTTGGAAGGGACCTCAGGAGATCATCTAGTCCAACCCCCTGCTCAAAGCAGGACCAGTCCCCAACTAAATCATCCCAGCCAGGGCTTTGTCAAGCCTGACCTTAAAAACCTCTAAGGAAGGAGATTCCACCACCTCCCTAGGTAACCCATTCCAGTGCTTCACCACACTCCTAATGAAAAAGGTTTTCCTAATATCCAACCTAAACCTCCCCCACTGCAACTTGAGACCATTACTCCTTGTTCTGTCACCTGGTACCACTGAGAACAGTCTAGATCCATCCTCTTTGGAACCCCCCTTCAGGTAGTTGAAAGCAGCTATCAAATCCCCCCTCATTCTTCTCTTCTGCAGACTAAACAATCCCAGTTCCCTCAGCCTCTCCTCATAAGTCATGTGCTCCAGTCCCCTAAACCTTTTTGTTGCCCTCCGCTGGACTCTTTCCAATTTTTCCACATCCTTCTTGTAGTGGGGGGCCCAAAACTAGACACACTACTCCAGATGAGGCCTCACCAATGCCAAATAGAGGGGAATGATCAAGTCCCTCGATCTGCTGGCAATGCTCCTACTTATACAGCCCAAAATGCCATTAGCCTTCTTGGCAACAAGGGGACACTGTTGACTTATATCCAGCTTCTCATCCACTGTAACCCCCAGGTCCTTTTCTGCAGAACTGCTGCCTAGCCATTCGGTACCTAGTCTGTAGCAGTGCATGGGATTCTTCCGTCCTAAGTGCAGGACTCTGCACTTGTCCTTGTTGAACCTCATCAGGTTTCTTTTGGCCCAAATCTCTAACTTGTCTAGGTCCCTCTGTATCCTATCCCTACCCTCCAGCGTATCTACCACTCCTCCCAGTTTAGTGTCATCTGCAAACTTGCTGAGGGTGCAGCCCACGCCATCCTCCAGATCATTAATGAAGATATTGAACAAAACCAGCCCCAGGACCGACCCTTGGGGCACTCCGCTTGATACCGGCTGCCAACTAGACATGGAGTCATTGATCATTACCCGTTGAGCCCGATGATCTAGCCAGCTTTCTATCCACCTTATAGTCCATTCATCCAGCCCATACTTCTTTAACTTGCCGGCAAGAATACTGTGGGCAAGAATCCTTTGCAGAATGTAAAACAACCAGGACTAATTCTCAGTTACTCCAGCCCTGTGGTTAGGACAGTACCTCAGGACTTCACAGTTGGTCCTGTATTTATTTATCCCCAGGGCACCCCAGTGAGGCAGGGCAGCGTGGTTACCCTCCTTTTCCAATGGGGAGCTCAGGCCAGTGAGACTAAGGGCACGTCTATGCAGCAAAATAAAAATCTGCGCCAGTGAAGTCTCAGAGCCCAGGGCAGCTGACAAGGGCACAGAGGACTTGCACTGCAGGGCTGAATATAGCAGTGTAGACGTCTGCGCTCGGGCTGGAGTCCGGACTCTGAGACCCGTACCCAGGTTTCCAAGCTTGGGCTCCAGATCAAGAGTCTACGCGGCGGTTTTGAGCCCCGCAGCACAAGCCTGAGTCAGAGCCTGACCTGGGCTCTGAGGGTATAGAACTGAGTCTCTGGCTAATACCCAAACCACCCTCCAGGTCCTTCCTAAATCTGCAAGGAAAGGTAATGGCTCTGCCTTGCTCTCCGTATGATCATTTAAATCAGTTTGACGTCAGTGCAAAACATCACAGGTCAGTTCCGTAGCTGGTGTAAATTGGTGTCACACCCTTGGATCATAATGTTGCTCTTGGCCGGAGTGCTGAGTTGCACAGGTCAGCGCTACCCGGCTCTCTTCTGACTGGCTGATTGTAACCAATGGAGCTTCTGATTTACTCCAGCTGAGGCTTGGACCTTCCCATCCTGATCTGGCAGCATTTTACACCCATTCTGCATAGGTGTAACCACTGGGCCCATAAGTTCTACTCCTGCTCAGGGCTTCTTCTGTGGGTTATCTTGGTGGGATAACTCACTCGTTCTGTGCCTCAACGTACCCATCAGAAACTTGGGGATAATAATGTTCATCCCCCTCCTAGGGGATTCGTAAGCCTTACTTGATTCATGCTGGGACTTCAGCCTGAGATTCTTGGATGAATGACGCTACATAAATGCAAAGTGTTATTAATATTTCATGTTGCAGTGCAAATGTGCTAACGGGGCTTGTTACGGGAAGATAAAGTGATGCCATTAATACACCTCCCGCTGGGTTCTGGTGGCAGCAGTGAAGGGAGCGGTTGTAGCGATTGATGGAATGGCTCATGAGTGTGGACAGAAATTACGAGGCTCCTGTGTACTTTCTGGTTGTCCCCGCTCCTGCAGTGACGTGGAACGATGCAGCCCAGATCTCACCACAGGCGTGATGGTTGCACAGGACACCGTCACGAGCTACCACTCCCAAAAGCAAAGAGATAGTACAGTGCATTGATGTTAACAGTGTAGCTCTAACAGGCAAGAGCATCTGAGTCAAGAGACCTGATTCTCCACTGATGTGGGTGTAAGTCAGGGGTTGCTCCATTGAAGTCAAGGGAGTTATATCCTCAGCGGGTGTAAATCAGCATAGGGTCATTGGCGTCAATCAGATTTACACCCGCTGAGGATCTGGCCCTTGTTCCCTAAGCCTTTCCCTGCTGCGTCCCCTTGCCAGAGCCTTTCACTGACACGTGGCTGCAGCTTGCTTTTCACTGGGGCGGGTAGCTGCAGGTACCCTGCCCGGCGCTGTGGTGTGGTGTGTAGATGCAGCCTTGCTCAGCCCAAGCCCAGAGCAGCTTCTAAAGGAGATGCTGCTTTTTTCAGCATCTGCACAGGAACTTGGCTTGATGCAACTACAGGGACTCCATCGGAAGCTCCCTTGCCAACAAGATTAAATACACAAACTCTCCATCTGGGATGAACTCCTGCCCCCATTGGTGTCAGACCAATCACTGAGGGGTCAGAGAGAGACTCCTCTGATGGGCAGGTTAGTCCAGAACAACAGGGTTTCTTGCACCTTTCACTGAAGCAGCTGGTGCCAACCACTGCCAGGGTACTGGGCTAGGTGGCCCCCCAGGCGGATCCAGTGTGGGAATTCCGATCTTCTGCTATTCCCAAGCACTAACTATGTGGTAACGCCGCTGGAGACGGCCGTAGCTACATAGAAACTCCTCTGGAAATACCAGTGACCACACTGAGACTTCTGTGCTCAGCTCTGTGGTGCTCAGTAGCAAAGCACCCACTTGGACTGCCTGGAACTCGCCATGCCCAGGGAAAATCCACTACACCAGGAGGAACCAAGCACCGCCTCAACTGACCACCATGCTCCCCGACTCGTCCACCGCTCACCACCAGGCCTCAAGCTGGGCACCTAGGCACTCCAGCCACTAGAAACGTGGTGCGCACTCACATAGAGACCTGTCTTCTGGCATGAAGCCTCTACACAATGAGCTAAAATGCAGAGCTTTGCTTTTTTAAGAGGCCGCAATACACTAAAATGCTAGTGACGATGGATAAGTAGGTAAATGAGTGGGATGGGGATGGATAGAAAGGAGGCTGTATATGGGGATGGATGGGTGTGTATGGGGATGGGGATGTATGGAGATGGATGGATGAAGGGGTGGGTATGGGGATGGATGAAGGGGTGGGTATGGGGATGGATGGATGGATGGGTATGGAGATGTATGGATGAAGGGGTGTGTACAGGGATGGATGGGTGGGTGGGTATGGAGATGGAGATGGATGGGTATGGAGGTGGATGGATGAAGGGGTGTGTACGGGGATGGATGGATGGGGATGGGGATGGAGATGGATGGATGAAGGGG